>NC_137666.1:11228589-11468589 GCF_963422515.1 Blennius ocellaris | reverse complement strand
AGACAGATGGACCCCAGCAGCAGACAAGACCAAGAAAGACTGGAAGAAGATGGAAGGAAAGCAGATCGGGCGTCTTTAACATTCCAGCAGCTCCAGTTTTTTTTGGCCGTGTCCGAACGTGACCAACGTTTTCAAGTCCGGAGGAGCACTTCTCCGACTCTCGACAGGATGATGCTCGAGATAAGCAGACTCTTAGAAAACTTTGAACTTAACATTGAATTCTGATTTGGTTTATTTACTAAAACGCCACTGTCATAAGTAAAGATAGTAGTCATAAAAGCTTGTCCCCTTATTGTTCATTAATAAGAATCGTTGGAAATCACATCTTCTTTAAGTGTCAGTTTTTCCCAATGTTGGCTGGAAGAAAGACAGTTGCAGCGAAGACTTCAGATGTCAAGGATGAAGTCATTTCTTGCATTTCAAATAACAAAATTACATAAAAATTAAAGAAGTGATCATTTGACATTTAATGGTATTTTGAAATCCCACCTATTTTTCTTGGTAAATTTCAACATTTCAAAAGATATTGAATGTAATGTCCATACACAAGCAAAGACCCAGAGAAAGACGACACACTCCCACCAATTTACCCTCACCAATCCATCTCACGCGCATGTGTTTTTGGGATGTGAGACGAACTCCAATCACACATGGAAACTGCACACAGAACGGCTCCCCAAGCCTGGACTCAAGCTGAATATATTCTCCCTGTGATGTGTTTTTAGAGATTACGCTCATTTTACTGGTCAGGACCCCTTGAGATTTCTATGTGGCCCCTGATGTGAAATGAGTTTCACACCCACGGCGTAATGGGGGCGTTAGGGAAGATTTTTCCCAACAGCTTTCTGACACAACTGATGTTCGAGCTGCACTGGAGAATATGAGATAATGTCATGGAGTATTGACACAATGATAGGATTTGGGTATGAACTTGAGAAGATAATGTTGATGTAGTTGTTCTTTGAGATTTGTGTTTCCAAATAACATCTTTCTCTTGTCCCGTTTCTTCTTTCAATCACATATATATCTGCAGTTTTGCAACAGCAATGATTCAGAAGTAGAATATTTGTTGGCTTTCTTTGCTTTTTTCTTTAATTTTGATGCTTTTACCTTTTGTTACTGGGTATGATGATTTAGGGCTATCACGCAATCAATATTATTCAATCAATTGAATACATTTTTGTGAATTATTAAATTTTTGAGGTACTTTTTTTTTTTTTTATTCTCAGAATTTAATGTCATCAATTAAAATTAATTCATAGTTCTGTCAGTTTTTAGCAATATGCATATTGTGTAGCCCTAAACGATAACCATCTAATGTTCATAGGATGGAAATTAAGCAGTAGGCTTATTTTAGCATGACCGTAAATAACCCAATCCTATAACTGCACTCCTAATTTTATCTTGTTGAAGTGCAGAAATGTTATGATTAGACTTTAAGTAGTAGCGAAGCACATTATTTCCAGTAGAAGCAGCTCCTTCTTACATAAAATCCTTTGTAACACTGCAGGTTTCCTTTCTGTACTTCAGTCAAGCGACACGTTCTTTAATGTGTAAGTGTTAGTCATGATTACATTTACATCTCAAAAGAGCCAGGATTCAGCACACTCCCAGCCTTTATGCGGAACGACTTGATTGTGAGTTAGAAATGAATAAACTGTGACCTCTCACCTTTGTAAGCCATCCTCTCACAGTGGGCTTGGCGGCCGTCTCCACGTTCACTGGGCTGCTGGCCTGCACTTTGAGGATGTTCTGCAGAACTCTGATCCACTCCTCCAGGATGTTGGGTGAATCAGCGGTCAGATAGAAGGTCTTTTTCTCTGTAATCAACTGATTAGGCGAAAGGGGAGGAAATATGGGAAAAATGCTAATCCAGGCCGACCGAGATAGCATCATCACGTCAGAAGAGATCAGAATCAGCTTCTGAAGAGCCAGGAAAACATTCCAGTCCAACGCTATACCTGATGTCATCCTAAGCTGCTTCTCTGGTATGCAGCTATAAAGCTTTACTGTGCCGCTGTGCTGGATTAGCATGCTGAGCGTGGAAGTGAGGCTTCCAGCACCCGCTCTACATCTGTCTTTCCACCTTTTTTAATTTAATTTTAATCTTTAACACCAGTGGCTCTTCAGCTTTTTGTAAACTTTAAAATCTCTGCAGTAGCTTACAAAGTATCCAACTATTGCAAAGGTGTCAAACATGCAGCCCGCGGCCCAAAAATGGCCCAAGGTCCAATCCAGCCCATGGAATCACAAAGAAAACATCAATCTTGATTTATCAATGAAAGTCCCTGCTGTTTGCGAAGTCTTTATGAGGTTTGCATTGTGGGAGTAAGAGAAGAGAACTAATACTGCAATTGGGATCAAAATGAGCTTTATTTAGTCACGTGACTAAATTGAGTTTGACTTTATTGGGTTTCCAATGAAGAGGCAACATCTTTCCACTCACCTGAAACGTCTGGGCACCTTCTCCACGTACGATGCAGCAGGACGAGTTCAGCTCAATCTGACCCTGAGGTTTACGGATCACATCGCTCTGAAAACCCACAACAAAAACAATTAAAAATGCTGTAGTAAATTATAGTACGATTAAGTATCTTCAGAATAGATTTCTTTCTTTTTTTTTGGTTTTTAACTGCAGCCATCCTGCACATAGACAAAAAATTTTAATATTCATGCAATGTTTTCTGTGCTGACTGAAAAACCTTACAAGGAAGAAGACAGGCTGGCTCAAACTGAGACACACTCACGGGAGATTTGTAGTAGAGGATCTCTCCGTTCCTCAGGATGAACCAACGGCGCTTCCAAGCTTTCACCTGACTGCCCATCTTCAGTAAGTATCCGGACTTTTCCAGCATCTCCTATGGACGTAAACACCATGGGAATAACTTGAACACTACTATTTGACGCAGCGCATCATTTTTTCTTATATTTGACTCGATAGACTTAAACTCACAGGCCCGGTGCTCTCACAGGAGTAAGATGATGTCCTCTGGACTTTATGTTCTGGTTCAGAGTAGTCGCTGTCCAGAGAGTAGGCGTCTGGAGGAATGGCATAATCACTCTCTGAGCTGATTGAGGACATGGACACACCTGAGACGCAGATGAATGAAGAGAATAAGAGGGCACAAGATGAGAAAACATTTAACATCTGTTACTAGCGGCTGGCAGAAGGTCAAAGGAGACAAAAAAAATGCATTTAAATACTCTTACACACATGGGATTCAGCTGAAAAACTTGTTTTGCTTTTTTCATGGTTAACTTTGAAGTAGAATTACTCAAATATTATGAAGAAACTGGGAAAAACAACTTAAGCAATGCACCTATGAGTCATCTTTTATTTATTATGGTAAAATTGCCCATATTGTTGCTTTCTAATCTTTGACTCTCACCCCTCTTGACAGCACGTGGACTTCCAGGGACACTGCCCTTTCTGTCTGGGCTCAGGATGGAGGTCCGTAAACTGGCCAGAGAGCTGCTGTCATCCTCTGAGCCGGAGTCGTCGTCCGGCAGAGGCACACTGCTTATCTGAGTGGCTTTCTGAAATCATCACACAGGGCAGATGAAAGCTGGTCTCGTGCGAAAAACACATAGGGCCTGATTTGCTAACATTTTCACTGAGGGCTCAGACAGTGTTTACATGAGAACAATGACTTTTACATGTTGGTGGAGGAAGTTATTGAACATTTTGGACCGTGGCAGTGAAGAAACAAAAAATCTGAATTTTAGTCACAACACAGAAATGATCTTATGATAAAATGAACAAGCTGAGGAAATGACTCATTAAAATAATAGCAGCATCTCTGCTTAAATCTCCCGCACTTCATTTTATTCATTACAATGCTTTAATAATGTGATACACAGAAACAATCAAAAACATTACTAGCATTATCAGTGGTAATATATCAGATTGAATGTTATATATGAGTATATTAGCATAAACTCCTGAGTACCTGAATGTCATTAGAATCTATTATTAGGTTGGTTATTTCATTAACAGTTTTTATCTAAAAAAAAAACCCAAACAAAAATTAAGTAACTCACCCCTTTCAGTGTGGTGTAGACTGGCACATTGATGTTCTTATAGATCAGGTGGGAGAACGGACCTGCCGCAGGATACTGGGGTAACTGGGAACCTGCAACACACGCATGCTTTCAATTGAGATAAATACACACCAAGGCTGACGATGGATGAATGAGAAAAACTGAATCAAAGACAATGTGTGTACATAATGCATGCACTGCAACCGCATTGATTTTGTATTAAACAGAGCAGCTTATACTTTTCAGCATTTCAGCATATACAATCACAGGCTCACATATATAAAATGCTGATGCAAAGTAGGAGCTGCAGATTTTTAAAACCTAATTGGATCCTACTTTAAATTGCAAACAAAGCCCATTGTTTGTTTATTCTGCAGTGTTATGTAAACTGTGACATTAACCAAAATTAAGTTAAATTTTATCATTCAACTTTAAAATACAGTGCCGACTTTAAAGAAACAACCAGTGCAGCACATACTGAGAAACAATAACTACAGATGAAGACAAAATTATACTTAACAAAACATCTTTTCATTAATTAGTAACATATGTGTAATACTTGTATACTGTACTTTGTGTATATGTATTTTCAAAAAAACAGACTTAAATGTGCTTTCCTGTTATAGAATCCCTTTCGGACGTCAGTGCTGGCTTCAACCTAACTGGATGGGACAATAACACTTATAAATGATGATCCTTCGGCGTATTTCATGCATGACTTGAACATATAGAAAGGGCACGACTTCAGTGTAATGCCTTTGACAGTAAGAGCTTGTAGCCACATGATTGTTGGCGCAGCAGATAATATTGACTACGAGCAGCTTCTGAAAAGAAAGACATCCCCTTAACATGGCTTGATTTGAGAAAAAAAGTGTAAACTTCATCTAATAGTAGAGATTATGCAGCAAGTTTCTTTCTGAGGAGACTCTTTACCAATTAAGCATCTACTCTTCAAAGATTATTGAATGATATGTGTATTGTGAAACTACTCAAGAGTAAAAAATGGTTTTAGTTATGAGAAAGAAGTACAAAAACAAGAAAAATTCATCCTAATTTCAAACACTCTTGTGGATACATCCCTGCTCCATTAAGAAGAGTCAAACCAGAAAAGGGTAAAACTTTCCACTGTATTTATTTTTTGCCTCTGATCACTCATTTTCTGTAACAGATTCACCTCCAGGCAAAACAAGAAAGGAAGCCAAATAAGCTGAACACGCCACAACTTAATCCACAACAGCGATCTGGCAGTCAGCTGCATGTGCATGGCAATCATAAAATGTAATACTCAAAAGTGCTGTCGAATCTTATTGTCTGCATCCTGACAAAACAGATTATGCCGGGACAGAAAACACAGCAGTAATTACACCCAGGCCAAGTCCTTTCATGGCAGCTGATTAAAAAGCAGCCTCTTCATGCGCTCCTCTTTCTCTCCCCTCCTTCAATCATCTTCCTGTGGTTCTTTAAGAAAAGAAGGAGGGGGGTGGAGGGGGAGTGGGGTTGCTCCCGAAGAAGAACCCACACCTGCACAGGTGTGTGCAGCCTCGGGCGAGAGGAAGTGACATCAAAAGCAGCACTGACAGATCCAAACAGACCTCACCCCCCCCCCACAGAAGCTTAAGCATCAGCTGAACGACATGTCTCTTCACAGCACTGAGTCATTTCCCACACCGCAAGGAGCACCACCCAGGCTCTCTCACACACACACACACACACACACACACACACACACACACACACACACACACACACACACACACACACACACACACACACACACACACACACACACACACACACACACACACACACACACACACACACACACACACACACACAGAGGATATTACTTTCATGTCTTGCTGTAGCATGAATGAGTTGATGACTTGCTTCTGGCAGTTTGGGACTCACCTCGTCCGGGGCCCCTGGCTCCAGGACAGGCCTCAGACACTCTCATTCCAGATTTGGCCACAGCATAAATCCGACTCTCCTGCAGAAACGGATCAGAAAATCACTTAAGAAGAAATCCTCCCAATAAACATAAATATGAGTGTTTGTATGCTTTGTAAAGATGGGATTAGGATTACACAGTAATCGCAAAATCCCCAAACCACGCATGCCAGTGCATAATCCAGTTTTTCGGACCAATATTGTTTATACTAGTGGTCTCGATATAATCCAATAATTGAGCTTCGAGGTTTTTTTTAAATTTTTAACAGATTCAATAGTTTTTTAAACAAACACTTGAGTAAATATTAATACTAAAGTGTATTGCAATTACAAACAGAACAATTAGCTTGGTTTTCCTAATAGAGGAAAGTGGTTTTGTCAATTTTTTTTAATTAGTGTCACACCACACGCCACAAAATCATACCAAAAGCTCTCACTTCCTTATTCATGTCGCTTAATTTCATCTCCACAATTCACGCTAATATGTTGCCGAACGTCTCAGATTTTGCAAATACAAAAACTGTCCATAAACGAATACAAACATGCACGACTATATAAAAGATCTCTCGTACCCAGGAGGGGAAACGGTGCAAAGGAGGAGTTGGAGGCTTGAGGATTTCTGGATCGAGTCTCTCCAGCTCCTCTGCGAGGCCCACAAAGGAGACGCCATCCCGGGATAGCTCCTCTGCTCCCGGGCCCTCTACCACTCCATCCATGCCGTCTGGGAGCCCGTCGTCGATGTCTGTTTCCTCCACGACCTGAGAGAACGGCGAGGTGTTGGTGCCCGTGCTCTTGAGCGTGGAGGAGGTGGAGGACGGCGTCATGATGTCTATGTTGACGTTGAGGTGGTGAAGTTTGTCCAGGCTGGGCTGTGGCTGGCTGTAGTGCTTCTTCACCAGCTGGATGCTGTCTCTGGGTGTGAGGGGAGTCCGTACCTTCGGTAACGTCATGCTGGCGCCTGACTGGCGCACCGGGGGATGTGGCGAATTTGGGAAAGGGTTGTTGGTGGATGGGGAGCGAGACAGGAGTGGGCTTTTGGGAGTTATCCTGATAGGGAACTCTGGGGAACTTGGCCCGTGGGCCATCTCGTAAGCAGAGGACGAGGATGAAGAGGACGAGGACGAATGAAGGCACTGAGAGCGGAACTTGCTGTTCAGCTCGTCGGACGAGTTGTCTCTGTCTCGGCATCCGGCAGGAAGCTCCGGTCCACCGACAGAAGCGGGGCTGCAGGGACCTTCCCTGCTCCGACTCTGAGAGAGAGCGTCGTGGGCGGCAAAGTCTCCAAAACAAATCCCTTTACCGACCTGCTCAGGTGTCCATTTAAGATCTGAGGAAACAGAGTTTGATGTGATTACATCTGAGGAAGTGTAAACAGGCCGAGCGACACCAATTAGTATATGATGATGCAACATAGAAGTTCATAGGGTGAAATTTACTCGATGTAGAAAAGGTGTAAATAGAATAAAACTGGATATATGGCAGGGAGGGGTTTAACAACCAGCCTCCTTCTAGTTCCAGGACAAGCTTCAAATGTTTTCTGTAACTAATGCCAACACAACACAAATTCAGGGCACCTGTTGGCGGGGTCTTATTAGAAGTGGCCCCGCGTGGACCTGTCTGTCTCCAGCTGTCGTCTTGGGCGGGTGGCGTGCCGGGGCAGCTGGGCGGAAACAGAGGGCTGCTGGGCACGAGGTGAGTATCCATTACAGGGGAGGTGGCAGGAGATCCAAAGGATGAAGGTTTCTCTAGGAGAGCTACAAACAAAAGAGAAGTGCAGACACTCAGTCTCTTTTGAAGCTCTGGGAAATGATAGCGATAATAATGTACCATGGGACGTGCTGCTGTTTATTAAGAGATATACTAAGTATACTAAGTTGTCAACTCCTGTCCAACAACAATTAGTTTTCAAGTGACATTTCCTGAACAATGATAGTACTCACTTTGCAGCTTATCCTGCAATACTATTATCTGTTCTGTCTGCTTCAGGTTGGCAATTTTCAGCTGCTGGTTCTCCTGCTCCATCTGAATGAGGGCACGCATGAAACATAAAACACATGTCAAGTTTATGCACTGTCCATGCGACTATTCAAGAAGCATAGTGTTTTATCAATGTTCTATGGGCTTCCATTTATATTCACAGTATTAGAAAACCCAATGGCTGTTTCTTGATGAAAGCATGCAAACAGCAGTGAAAGGCACACATTTTCATTCAAAAACTTATTTTTTCCTATATGTATTTGCTCTCAGTAGAACATGGTCCCTGCTTTGGAAGTCATATCTCAGTACAAGTTTGAGCTTACCTCTCTAAGCTTAAAGGTGACCCAATCTTTAATCTTGGCAGCTTTCTCCTCGATGATTTTTGCCTCCTGGGCTCTGACTAAGATCTGTAGTCAAAGAAAACAGGTTCAGTGGATTTTAGTTTCCCAACATACATGAGCATAAATGGGCATGTTGCTTCTTTACCTTGTGTCTCAATCCATACCTGTTTTTCCAGCTGTGTCTCTAATCTCTTTATTACAGCATCCTTCTCTTGGACCTGATTGGTCAAGTCTTGATATTTTCTGTGCAACGAGCTCTCAGATTCGCTGGTTTGTATGTTTGCAGACTTTAGCTTTTCTTCCATGACGTGGATCTGAAAAATATAACAAACAAAAAAAGTAAAAGCACCAGTTACAATTTTGCGAAGTTTGTTTAGCTTTGGAGGGCACCAGATAAAGGCAGAAAGAAAACAGATTTTTGGATGACAGGAAAAAAAAAAGAAAAAAGTTTTCTAAACCCTCAGGTATTTCTTGGTTTTTAAAGAAAGGGCACTGTTAAATTACCACCTACAGAAAACACCTGGAACAGCCAGTAATGACAGCAAATTGGCGATAAAAGCAGACAGCAAAAGAGACAGAGTGTGCAGGACATGTATGTACTTTTTAAATCTCAGACCACACAATTCTTTTGTTTGGTATCATACAAGTCCAACAGAAAAGAATAAATTCAAGTGAAATAACATAATAGATCCCAAATCTTACATATTTATAAACACTACTTAATGTTGGACACGCTTCTTGAATATTAAAAAAATATAGTGAGGCCTTTGAAGGGATTAATCAAGTGTTTGGAATTTGGAAGCTTTGAGTATCCGCTAAATGTCTTTTTACAGTCATAGTGTTTCTAGGAGTGTGAAGCTGAGGGTTGGTTGTGGATAATGAATCATGTGACAGGATTTATTTATACATATCTTTGGTTTATTCATTACCTGGATTTTTGCATAAACAAGCTTGATTATGTCGGCCTAAAGAAGCACCTCACTGAGTCAGTTAAATTTAAAATATAGATGGTAAAATTGGTCAAAATGCATTATTAATCCAGGATACATCTAAAAAGCGCCAACCCAGCTAAACAAGGTACAAATACGATAATTCTTGTTATAACAGCTTAAGATCCAATCATAATAGAGATGAATAATTCTTAATTACTTTATCAAGTGTCTCTGTCTCTGTACCTGTTTCTCAGCACTTTCAGCCCTCTGATCAGCCTCCATCACTCTCTGCTCCAACTCATGCATCTGCAAGAGAAATAACACAGGTTATCAGGGTTTCTGGCACAAGTCAACCGCCTCTGCATGAGCTGCCAAAGACATGGAAAGAAGGTCAACGGTGGCCATATGAAGAGTTCTCAGGACTTCTCAACATAAGATGTAAGCCGTTGGGGAAAAATAAACTAAATCGCAGCTCAGAACAACAGGTTCTGTCGACGCACATCCCATAAAATACCACAAAAACCCCTGTTGGACCACCAAGATAGAAATCTGCCTACACAAACACACACCTACACATGCATGCTGGCACACTTAATCCTTCACAATTATTGCTGCCACAGGGAAACATTTAAAAGATTATTGTAGAGAGGAAGCATTTTCAAATAATGAGAATCGTTCTGCATCAGCAATGCAGCAATAAAAGTGGTAGAGAGACTGAACATCAGCTTGTTGCAAAGTGAGAGAAGGTGAAGCACATGAAGAACAATTCAAATCATATACTGTGCAGCAAGGAGTTGCACCTGAAGCAGAAAGGCTGAGAGGCACTGCAGAAATAGCAAAGAGACCCTCAGAGGAGCCTGAACATCTTTGACGCTGCTCCCGCTGATCAAACAACAGAGTGGAAGAAGAATGTGAGTGTGTGTGCACAAGCTTGCGTCATCTTTTGTGCAAGCATGCGTACTCATTCTTTCAAAGGCAACCACTGTCCATCCTGCAAGTATGCACACATCCACAAGTGGCCTTTCTCGGACACACACATACACACACACTGGAGGCTGAAATACCCCCAAATGCTTGCACACGCGCAAGTTCAACACAGGATGCCCTTTCTTCGGAGTTCAGTGACCCGGTTGAAAGGAGAACAAACACACTAATGGATTCACTCTGCTTGTGACATGCATTTGAATTCCTATCGTCATTTTTGTTTCCCTTCCTTTTGTCTCTTTCTGCCTTCCTTTCTGCCTTCTCATCACCTCCACAAAGACCCCCTCATTCCCAGAATCCACCACTCACAACACTTGAATGCCTCCCCACAGCCAGATCAACACACACCAAAGGCAGAGTGCATCTGCAGAGGCTGACGGTTAGTGCTCGGCTGACTCCGCACCCGTCACCTCAAGGTCAAAAGCCTTCGCCGTGAGTCAAAAGCTTCACCGAAGCGTCATCAAACAGTGTTTACCTTCCATTCACAGAGTGAAAATCAGAAAGGCAGGCAGGTACTTTAGGTGAAGTACCTCAGAGGTCACAATGTTCAAGATCAGAAGTCATGAAGTTCAGATCAGAAGAAGGCTGAGTGAACAGCTGGCACATCTTATTTTGGAGTTAGAAGTCAGAAAGTAGTGACTGATTTGGAGTAATGGATTGTAACCAAGGTTATTACTAACTAACTAACTTTATTAATACCCTTGAGGAAATTTGTTGGTTTTTTTTTTTACAATTACTGTGTACATCCTTAAAGAATAAACAATGTGGAAATAACTCTGTTGAAGGTACAGCACAGAATTCATTTGTCATTGAATTCAAACAAAGTTGATGAAAAAGGAAAACAGTGACAGCTGGGGCTCATTTGTGGCTCAGAGTGGGTGATTTTTCATTCATAAAAATTGTGGTTTGATGTCCCATTTCGTCCTGTCGATACGTCAAAAGTGTCCTTGGCCAATACGCTGAACCACAAGATGCTCCCAATGTTGGCGGTAGGAACCTTACATGGCAGCATCACCAACCCTGAGTGAAGAGTGTAAAGGGCTTTGAGCCTGCTGACATACGTAGATGAAGCCAAAACTCAATACACCCTCTTATGGTGTAAACTCCTATTGCAAGACGTCATCTTTGAGATGAACTTGGAAATTGTAAACGTTGTTTTGGCTCATTGACTTGATTATAGACAGACAATGACAGACTTTTCTGCAACCGTGTAAAAAGAGATCACATCATACTAAATGCATCTCACGTTATCATCAAGGCATTTCTTTATTGTGATGAAATATTTTCCATTTCTGCAATGATAAAAAAAATTAAAGAGCTTCTGAGAATTTGCCATCTCCTTATGAGTAATTAAATGTGCGATGACAGACGCTATTCTGCTTTAAGCTATGCGATATTAAACTATGTAAACTAGTGGTTATTTTAGCTTCATGTCTGTCTGTCTGTCTCTGTGGAGTCTGACTATTAAAGCGTGAATTGCTGAGCAAGCACAAGACAACTATGTCGGCTATCCAGCATCTGTCAGGCCACAGTGCAACACAGTAGCTTCTCCTGGTGAGAATTCTGGAGTCGTGTTTCATATGAGCAGCTTGAGTCTTGTCTTCGAGGATAAATCAGGTCATATCTCTTTATTTTCTCAAAAAGTGTGCCATAACCAAGAAGAAACTGAGCTGATTATTAAGCACTGCCCGTGTCATCTTCAAGCTGCGTCTAATAGGCCTGCAGATTTGTTTATTAGAAATAACACAATCAAACCATGACAATGTTGCAGAGGGCATCACAGACGTTGCGGTTTATTTGGAGACGGCCAGACAAACATGTCCTGCTACCATAAATACTCAACAACATACCAAGTCCACGACTGAAAATAGACCCCAACAAAGGGAGCTCCTGTTTGAGGAACTTCAGCTGACAAGAAAACAGTAGAGCTGAACAGTTTCAAGATATTACGTAACTCATTTCTAATGAGTTCACTTTGAGCAAAGTAATACACTTGTGTGCATTTCGATCCAGCAACACACGCAGTTTGGCACGGCGTGCTGCAGGGAGGTCGGCTGCCGTCGCTGTCTTCTGTCATGTGGATTCCTGAGATATGATAGTATCCAGAGAGGCGTAGATAAGATAAGCACAGACAAGATACGACAGTTCATTTGTTTCCCGGGCGGCTAAAAGATCCGTCACAGCTAAATACTCGTTTTCTTCTGTTGCCACAAACAAGCTGACAGAAATCCGATCCCAAACAACTTCAAGCGGAGGGGCTCCATTATCTAAATCTGATGTTTTTTTACACTCGCATTTCCACTCTATTTCCCCTCAATGTTTATGCAAACAGTATCTGCTCTTGTTTGTACAGAAAGGCCACTCTGGGAACAAAGACATTGGATTGAAGGGAAAGAAACCGAAGAGAAAGGACAACCGAACATGACTTAAATGTGAAATATCGATTTACTAAAGCATTTCAGCTCCTTCTCAACACTAATCATCAACAGTTGCACTGAGAAGGTCTTTAGGGGTGGCTCTAGATTACTGAGTAATGGTTTACACCCTCGTTCAAACGCTGGGAGGACCTGATGGAGAGAAATGAAATAAAACCCTGGAAGAGTTTGATTTGAGGAATGTTGAGCAGGAATATCAGCAATCCTTCATAGTGAAAACCTCACCAAAAAATCCACAAACTTTTAATATGAAACAAACATCTGCTGTTGAAATATCAGACAAATATCCGACAAAGGTAAAAAAATAAAAATAAAAACATGCTTATATACAACCAGTGTGAACCCGTTGACCTTTCTGCCGTCTGCTTTCAGTGACTCACACAACCAATATTAGTCAAAACACAAAGTTCCTTCTCAAGGCCACATGAGGCTTTGAGTAGAGTCTAAACTGATTTGTCCTGTAATTGATTAGCCAAATGAGAAAAAGCTTTGAAATGGGAATGCCACCCAGTTCTGCCAACGGCTGTGAATAAAGTTCTTCCATATTCTGGCACCATTCATTTCCTCCACGCTGTAATTCAAGTTTTTTTTTTTTTTTTTAAATAATCATCCTATCTTTGACTCTTGAATAGTTAATACATTAATCTTGAATCATTTATTTGAGACATTGTAGCATATACCTCTCCTTTATGCTTTGTGAAGAATAAATGTACCTAAATGAGAAAATATATCTGCTCTAGAGTCTTTTTATTCCCTCAAAGCTTTGATCAAATTTACTCTTTAAATAAAGGCACTTCTGTAATGTTTTGATATGTAAATTGATGGACTTCAAATATCTTATTTGATGAAGTGGATCAATGGTCATTAATCTTTTTGCATTTGTTACAACTTTTTAAAACACAGTGGGCTTTCTGAGATGCACAAAGCACCTCTTCTAACCTGAGTGAGGATTTTCTATCTACAAGTTGTGATAACAATAGATGGTATAGTAATAAAAAGTGCCATAAAGATGATACCTGAATGAGTGTGTGCACTTCTGTTCTTGATATTATGTAATATTGCTCAAAATAATGTGAAAAGGGCTCTTTCTGTAAGCTTTTCATTCAATACTCCCCTCTTTATTTATTGTAAAAATTGCTTAATCACATTATTAACTTGATGCAAACAATATGAATGAATTCAATGGAAAAAGAAAAATGCTTCCTCACCATTTGAGAGTTCTTTGGTACTTTAGCTTTCTCCCATAATGCAAAGACATGCGGTTTAGGTTTGTGGTTCACAAGAGAGCGATTGTTTATCTGTACATCCTCCCTGAGAAGGACTGGTTGTCTGTACATGTTTTCATCTGGTATCATTTGGGATCAGTTCCAGCAGTCGCAACCGTAAATAATGGATTAAACGGATTAAAGGACCCAAAGCATGGCATTCAATTCTCCAGTGCTGGATTGAAATCATAACCAAGCCCTCAAGAATTTCTCAGCGATTGATCAATAAAGGACCCCAGTATTTTTCATTCTTCATGAATTGTTGATGGCTGAATATTCATGACTTTCCCCAAATGTTAATGTAAGACCTTCAGATGGCTGCAGTATGAGGTTTGAGAGAAGTGAATGCCAAATTGGTTGAATGGTCTTCAGGTTTTAACACCAGAAATGCTGATGATTTGCCTCGCTGGTCACAAAAATGTCTGCTTATTATATTTCATGTATCAATATCTTAACGCTTCCCTTCATCAACTATTTGGGATTTGTAGGATTCTCAGGGTTTTTTTTAGGTTGTTTTTTTTTAGAATAACTGCATGGATTACACTTTAAAGTCTACAGTAAAAACTCCAACCCTGACATGAAGTAACTGTCCAGTTACACTCCTTGTGAAGCTAATGAGGCATCTCCGTTTTGCTCTCCTCTCTCTGACTCAGTCAGCCTGTGGAGATAAACGCCATGTCACAGGCAACCACGTCAACTTTCTTCTTTTTTTTCCATGTTTTTCCACACCAAAGTGGGTCAATGCGTAAAACACTCCTAACTTGGCAAGAGAAGAGATGAAGAGCTTGAAGCAGTGTTTCCAAACAGCAATAACATGACGGAATGGGAGTCACTCTGCACTTTTACTTTGCAACCCCCCTTGTGCAGAAAGTCACACTCAGCAGCACAGGCCTCCACTTAACCCCTTTATGCCTGAATTCATTTACAATTATATAAAACAAAAATCTGTTTGGCAATTTGCCCATAGAACATAGTGTAGGAGTAGGACTAGACATTGATGCTACAAAATATTTGACAATTATTTATACTAAAATAGAGATCAACGAGAACATGATCTGGAACAAACTATGTCCACTTTTCTCCAGCTGGATTGGACCCTAACTCGTAGACTACAAGAAAGCAATTTATCGTTCTTGTTAAGGCATCGGGTTAGGGTTATGAGCTTGAAGTTAGGATCCATAAATCTCATGTAGGTCCCATTCCGACAGGTCCATCGAGAAACTAGTGAGTGATCTACTAATCTACATAGTTTACAATCATCTATGTATGGAGTGAATGAATAATGCAATGTAAAGCATCTTTGAGTGTCCTGAAAAGCACTATATAAAACCTATGCATTATTATTATCTCCACCGTGTGTGTGTGTGTGTGTGTGTGTTTGAGATTAATTTATGTTTGTGGAAAAAAGGACAGAAAGAAACACAATGTGTGTGCGTGTTAAAGTCAGAGACGGAGAGTAATGCGTTATGTATATTTTCCCATCATGACTATTCATGAGCCAAAGCAAAATGCAGCTAAATCCTTTATTTGTTGTTCGAGTCTAAAGACCTCTGGACTTAATAAAAACCTAAAATAAACATTGCATTCTCACAATATCTGCCTGACCTTCTTTCCCAGTCTGTCATAACAACAGGTTTTATCCAGTTGAAGATATTAATATTTCAAATAAGGAAGGTTCCTGCACTGTCGATTGATAGTTAGTTCAGCACTAAAACAAGTAAGTCACACTTATCAGCCATTGCTTTCATTTCTTAACTTGATTTATCAGTTGAAAGCAATGTATGTAAGGTCCCAATGTTATTCTCAGCCTGTTTTCACTATAGTAAGGTCAGTTAATTGCATGTGGACTCAGTTTGGACTATATTACCAAGTCTGAGTTAGGTTTTCACAATTTTTCGGCAAAGTGTATATTATATTTCACTGTTGATGTCTTGTACACAAGCATGATTTGCTTACAAAGGTCTGATGAATTACTTATTCTGCCTGCGAGTGCTATTACAATAAACACTGAGCCCATTTACCGGACACATTTGATTGCTTGAAAAAAAAAAGAAAAAGATAAAAAGATCTTGAGCCACATGATCTTGAACCTTTTTGTAATGTTGTGGCTAACGGATGTAAAACATTTCTGTTTTTGGACAACAGTGACTGTCTGCACCGCAGAGGAATAAAATCTCTAACCTCCAGCCACACAGCCAATATTTATTACTGTGGTCTCTTTGTGGGAATGGTGAAAACAATAATAAGCTGGTGGAGGTTTTCAGGTTGAGAAAAATCCTTTTTGCTGCCGTATGACCTTCTGTGAGATTACTGGAGCGTCAATTAACAACTTCCGACTTGGCATCCTGCGTGTGTGTTTGTGTTTGTCTGTTTGTGCGCTGCATGCGATCTCGCGGACGAGCTGTCGGTCCGACACAACCTGACAGAAGACACAGCAGGCAGTCGTCCTGCTCTTATCAGCCACGGGGTTATGTTTGGACTGTAAACATCCTGCTGACTGTCTGAATGAACCACTCCACTGCTCAGGCCGTGCAGAAAGTGAAGCACTGTGACAAATGAAAGCAGCATCAACACGTTTGCAGCCCAAAAAAGAAATAAGCACGTAAATCAACCGAAAAAAGGTCCAGATTTCTGCCACTGAACTCACTTCTTTCCTCTCAATTCCACACCAGCAAATCTTCAGAATAGAAACAAATCTTCTGATGACAGTTGATTTCTTTCCAAAGTGTCTCGCAGTCAGGCTTTTACAACAGCCACAATTTTACAAGCATTTGGCTGGCGGCTCGCGGTTATTTCCCTCGACTCGGGAGGAAGCACTAGAAGTGATGAGTTCAATGTTAAATATTCATTTTGGCTGAAATGAGCCAGCCTCTTGATGACACACCATGAGTGTTTACCAAATAAACTGAGTAATCTCATCTGTCTTTACTCACACACATAAACACACAGTCATCCACACCTGTAGTTCTAACCCATCCACGTGCTTTAATCGTTTCCTTATGCATGAGACACTTTGGGGAAGAAAAAAAAAAGAAATCATTGGCAGATCACAAGACAAAGATGACGAAGCCATAATCTGCTCAGCATTTGGTCGGAATAACTCGCGGCGTTTCTGAATTTGCAGATGAGAGGAGCGTGACAAGTTTTAATTGAATTTCCATGTTAGCACTGGGGTTCAAACAGACACGGCCATATCGATTCCTCCGCTCAACAATGTGATGCTCTCGGCGAGGCAAGGACAACACGATGGACAAATCTCTTCTGAAAATCCAACTAACTCTTGTAAACTTTGCTCAACCTCAGTCTTTACTAAAAATGGCCCTTAAGCTTGTCACCCACTATTTAGTTTTATGACAAACTCACCAGTTTCACTTTCACAAGCTGCAGCAACAAACTTTCCACCAAAGAAGGGGTTTTTATATAAGGAGTTATTTTATGTTAATGCCTGGTTTTATACTCTACGAAGCTCAAACAACTAATTCCATCAAACATTTCTCACTTTGGCTGAGTTTTCAAGATCTTATACAACCCATCTTTTGCTTTTATATCCCAAACTCGTTATTTATTGTGAGATTAGCGAGGCCTTTTTTTAGCTGTGCCTCACAAACTGTTTGTACATCGTAACACATTTCAAATTCAGGGTGAAAACCTCATGCTGGAAATACCCCAAGTAAAGAAAAACTGCTGCTGCACATTAACTTACTGTGATTTCATTCAATTATGGGAATGCTGCCTGTGAAATCTACACACTAAACATTATTGGATTTATCACAATGGAACAAAAAAAACATAAAATCCAGTTCACTTCAACAAGGAAACTGTTGATTGTTTCCAGATTCTCTCCACAACAGATTACACTAATTCCAATCATATAGCCAACAACACTGGCTGTCTGATTAGGATACTACGTACTATTTGAAGGGATAAGGATGAATCGGGAGTCCTGGGAGGAATGGTACAGCCTTATAGAGTACAGATCCCAACATTATGGAGTGTGTCAGGGACGACATGAGGTATACAGTATAAGAAACACTTTTTTGGAGCATAAAATGCTGTTGACTGCAACCATAGAATGTAAAAAGTATTCCACAAAGATCACCATGGAGCAACTGATAATGTAATAATGGCCAAAAATTTAATAGTTTTAGCAATTTTAGATGTAATAAAGCCAATAAAATGATAATAATAGTGTGATCAAATTTCATGATTACACATTCCAATACAATTCCATGATTAAAGAGTATTAAAAAATGTTTTTAGAAAATCTAACAACTATGGCCAATATTGCAATGATGCAAAATAAGTTGGCATTTCATCCAAATAAAATATTCCAATCGCAGTTTTTGTGCAGGCAAAATATCAGAAAATAGGTGTAGCGGATAGCATAGTGGTCGTAATCATTCATTGACGTTAAATACTATGCAACTCTCTCTCAATGATGGTTTGTCTTTTTCCATTTTTCTTACATTATTGGCTTCATTATGTTTAAAATGGCCAATATGAACACGTTATTGGCATTATAGGTCATTATTACATTATCGGTTACTTCAAACCTTCAATACCTAAAAGTATTACTGTATAGCTGTAACAGATAATGGAAAACGGTTGGTGGAAAGCATCCAAAAACTTGATTTACTGCTCCTTATAGGACAGTCTTTAAGACAGAGAACACAAGATGCAGCTTTTGCATTAAATCTTCACTCATTCAGGTAAGGTGTTAAGTTTCTCTTCCTCACCTTCTCCGCCAGCAGCTCTCGGATTTTCCCGGCCTGGAGCCGGAACCTCAGCAGCTGCATTTCGAGAGCAACGCAGCGTTTCTGCCAATCCACACTGGCCACTCCAACGGCTCCTGCCCCGCTGCTCTCCAGCACGTCAGCCATGGTGAGGACTCAGGGCTCCGCCGCCGGATTCAGACTAGAATGAAAGCGAGAATCTGAGTCAAGATTACACTTGTAATCTTGAGTCTTCACGCTTTATCTTTCCTGTGACGAGAGCAGTGCCTTAACTTTAGAGAAAAAACCTTCTGGTAATGACAGACACATGTGACACCGAACACACAAACAATCCCGTAATGGTACTTTCTCGGGACGTTTAGTTTCCATTTACTGCACGAGATGAGAAAAAAAAGTCACCTCTTAAATTCTCCTTGCTGACCACGCTTCCCATGATTCATGCAGGAAATGCCAACGCAAATAGTAGTGATGACTCCGCAGTGACACACGTTTTTAGCTCGAAGACTTCCTCTCACTTTCTGTGTTGTGAAGTGACACAAACCCAATGTTGAGCAGGTTATTGAAGCATGGAACTTGATTACAGTTACTTGTTTGGCAACGTAAGTCTGTGTCAATCATGTGCACGTCACCGTGTCGTTGTAGTTCTGCTGTGACACGTTGAGCTTATATTAAGTTAATATTGCTAATGCAACCCAGGTGCAGTGGAAGGTAATGCTATTAATAGGTCCTGTGAAAAATCTGTCATTTTGCTCTGTGGGGAAACGGATTAATACAAGCATTTTACGATTCTACGCCTCGAGTAAACAGGACTTCGGTCAAATGGCAACTGATACAACTGTAGCTTTCCATAATGGTAAAGCTAACAGACAACAGCTCTGGAGGATTAGTTACAACTGTTCCTGCTCCAAAAAATGATACCAAGAGTATCGGGCTCACTTAAACTTTATTCCATCGCAATACCGTCGTAGTAATTAGACAATAGCCCATCACTGCCCAAACAACTGGCATTACAGTAGCATGCTACTTTAAAATGTGGCATCTGCACTGCACATAACAATTTTACAGATTGCCACAGCAGTTTTATTTCCTTTCTTCCCTTCCTAGTCTCTCCACATGCCCACACACACTGAACAAAACCTCAGCGGGAAGCCACTGTGTCGATGGGAGAGCTGCTTCATGCATGCCGGCTCCCAGGCCTGCCAACCACAAAGCAGGTCAGCGCTCTGCTTTTTAGCCAAATTACCTACTAACCCAATCCCTTGCTCTCTCTCCCCCATGCAATCCCTTCTTAATTACAAGGAAGGAGCGAAACGGGATCCTGCACGGCACAATAGTGTCTTTCTGCATGACAGTCCCATCACAGTCAGAGAGGAGGGGGGGAGCCGTCAGCTTGCCCCGACAAAGAAAGGAGGAAAGAATGTGCGACAATGAATGGGCCCAGTGCTGAATGTGGGAAACTGGGGCGCTGAAGTTATTTTTACCTGAGGAGGATTGACTGAAGGCTATTTTTCTCTGGCAAGATACCCATTCACAAAGGTTAAAGCCCTACTGTGTGAACTAAAAAAAAAAGAAAAGAAAAAAAGCCCTATTATCTAGAGATAAAAGTAGCCGTAACAATCAGCTCTGAGCCCGCAACTCGTGCGAGCCAGTGATGACGGTGAAACAATGTTGACCAAATGATTGCACCTCCAAATTAAACCAGCTGAAGTTGGGGGAAGTTAGAAAGGCTTATTTTTCAGACGTAGACACAGACAGCCTCAAAGTTCAGCCAGACACCGTCAGCAGAACAGCAGACGTTCAAAGTCCAGAAACTATAACTGCACCATGGCGTCCCCTACAATTAGCATGCTCATAAATACAGGCCTCGCAAACAAATTACAGAAGTCGTGTATGTGGAGGTTTCACTAGCCAACTTTACCCAGGCTGGACAGTCAAGGTCCATCTGCCAACATCTCTCTCTCTTTCTCTCTGGGGCAAACTTGAGGGTTTAAAGAGATAATGAAGCCACACACTAGAGTGAGGAAGTGGTGGGATCATTCAGTTTGGGGAAAAAAAAAAAAAAAAAAGACCCTTCTGGATCCCTCTGCGGCAGGCTTGGACAGACGAACCCAGGCCCTGCTTCAGGAACTAAAGCAGCTGGGTGTCAACAAGGCATTTGCTGGCTAAAGGCACACGAGTGCTAATTCTCTCTGAATCTATTCCGTCTGCACTTCCACTTTGTCGGGCACAGGAGGGGGGAAAGTGTTGAAGCTCCCGCCAACTTGTGCCAGGGAGTCCGGCTGCATAATGGACAAGTGGAACCTTAAACTTGCTAAGCTGGGTGAAGAAGAAAAATGAGCAAAGGTTACTGAAGGTCGCAGCTCCTATTTACCAACTGCCTCAGAGAGCATGAGGATAAAGTCAACCTCACAACACCCTCCTGTCAAGCATGAGGTCATTTTCATGATGTGTGTGTGTGTGTGGGAGTAATATGGCACAGCACAGTGTAAACTGGAGTCATTTTCTCTTTCTGCAATGAGCACATCGTCCCACGCGAGATGGTTTCCAGCAGTTGCACAGGACAACTTTCCATTAAGTTGTAGATGATCAGATGAATATGTTCTTCAGCAGTGTCACCTTGGGTGTCTATACTGCATAAACCACTGGTGAAAACATTCGGGAGGTGGAAGATAAAAAAGTAAGAGATCAAAAACAAGCTCTCACGGATTTGCATGCGAGATCCCCATTTGGTAAGACTCGGGCCACCCAGAACAGACAAGTAGGGAGGCTCAGGGGAGAGATGTAGCCCAGAACAGAGAGTTCTCTCCTGGCTGCAGACATCCACAAAGACACGAGACGCTTCCTTACTTCCATCAAGCTGCAAGAACTCGCACGGCCAGAGCAAACACTGGGAGGGACGACTGAATGGAAACGCTGCCGCAACGATCCCACCAGGATAGTTTCTACGGCTGCCACTGCAGACGACCGCTTTCCACTCACTACATTGACAGTTATACTGCAGTATCCGTCAACCTGGGTGAGATTTGATATCCGCCAAGGGGAGTTTATACTCAACGCCTCAATAGCTATCATGGATCATAATGAAACTGTTTGAATGGGACAGTGCAGTGTTTCTTTTGGTTTTGCAACTGTGCCTTTTGCCATTTCCCGGGCGAGACAAGCACTGCGGGTACAGTGGATGCCGCTGCAGTGGATGTGAGGAGCACATGTCACAAGTCTCATGTCAGTTGTTGCTTTGACGAGAACCTCTTTAATCACCTCATATTCAAAACACACACTCCACAGCCAGTCGTAACTCTCCAGCGCTCGCAGACAGACACAGATGGAGATACACAGAGGAGAAGATTGGAAACAGACACGTGCGCACACACACACACACACACACACACACACACACACACACTCACACACACCGACACACTGCTGAGCGTGCAGCTGTGGTGATGTAAGTGATTAGGTGGTTCAGTGATATCATCCCCACCAGACATTTCCAATCCCCACTGCTGTTGTCTCTGCTGAGGCCTCCCCACTCTCGGGGATCTTCCACCACCCCGCTGAATGAAAAAGACTTCCATCCGACTGCACGGGAGCACGCGTGTAAATCTGGGTCAGTCACCAGCAGATTCGTGTCGGCTCGGCAGAGCTGCGCGTTTACAAAAGGTGACGGAGATAAATTTTGGGAGAGCAAGAGGAGTCAAGTGTGGCTGTGTTAAATATTGCCTTATCTCCTCCCCTACGGCCCCGTATGTTTAACAAAGGGGGGGGGGGGACCTCTGTCATCTCCCATCCGGTCAAGGAGGCCTCACACTTTTGTTTAAATTAGTGCCTCGCTATTTTGGTCCCACTTTACGGCTACAGCTGGGACATAGTCCTACAAATACCCAAGGAAAATCTTCAGCGAAGGTTCACATTTCTTAACCTGTGACCCTGATCATGGAAAAAAAAACAGAGAAGCTTATGTCTCTGAGTGCTAAAGGGGAATGCTTTAGCACCAGGACATGATCATTGGCACAGCTGGCAGAGTTCTGTATTTGAATATCAGACTAGATGGAGCCAACTTTTCAGTTCTCACTTCATTTAAAAGCTAGAAAGTATTCACTTCACCTGAAAAACATTGTGGATGACAAAAAAAATCTATTGTCAGTCTACACTTGGATGTCATCTAAAAAGTTTCAGATAACTGCTTCAATATTGTTTTTTGTTTTCTCTCTGCAATAATGTTTATGACATGAGCAGTTTGAAATAGGATCCATGCAAACAATTTATGCTCTGTCTGTGAATAACAGGGCACATATATTTAAAATGTGCTTGGATGAAGATTTTATGAATGGACAAAAAATTCCAGGTGTGTTAATAGATGTTTTTGTATTTTCCTGCCGGTGATTATATGCCATGCTCACATGAGAATTTCAAACTGTCACTCCACCTTAGAAAGGTTGCACAACCTGTTTAAAATGGAATTAACAGAGTTTGACCGACCTTGATACAGCAGTCTTGCAATAATTCAAAGTCAAAGGGCAATTTAAGCTCAACAATTATTCAAACGTCACACTTTAAATGCTGCAGAGGCCTATGAAAGTCTTCAGTCTATCTTCATTATCATGAACATACCTCATCGTTATCGCCACCTATTTATCAGTCTCATCCTCCCCCTCCTACACCTTGCACTTTTCATCCTCCTATAGACATTTTCCCACCCTCACCTCCTTTCTTTCCTCCGCATCCTCTCCTCTAACCTCTGCCAGCCGGCGAACCTACAGCTCTCTCTCAGCACAGGTTAATGACAGTCCTCTGCAAACTGACCACACTCATTATCAGTCTCCGCTTTAAATACAGGTCCTGACATTCCTCTGCACTGAGGTGTAAACCTCCATCTCTGCAACTCTCCTGTCTTGTATGCACATTTTTCAGTCTTCATTGCACCACTGCAGGGCATGGATAGAGCTTCAATTCAGAGCTGAATGATAAAATTGCAAATATCTCATGACAACAACATTTGTAATATCACAAAAGACCGCAAAAGATTATATTCCCATGCATTGTGCAACTATGCCCTGCATGTCAACATGGATGGAGAAAGAGCATTGTTATTTGGCAGTACAAAAGTGAATTATTGCAAGTTATATCACGATGTTTAGCCAATATTGTGCAGCCCTAGATTAGTTCTGTGAAAAATACACGAGTCATAGTGGGTGCTACAGAAATGCTTAACCATACAGTGGGGGTCATAATATGTATTGCATGGCCATATATCAGCCTGAGAGAGTTAAATCACAGCTATGGCTCCTGCTGCAGAAGTCATATTGATCTAAAACAGAACAAACCATTACGAGTTCTCCATATGCGCAAAAAGATGGCCAAAAAAAGGGGGGGAGTGGATGTGTGGCTCTCACTTAGCTCAAAAAAACCATGCAAACGCAAGTGATGGTTATGCTTTTTTCCGACCTTCACATGCAGGGTTGGTGTGGAGTTAATAGTTGTTTAGAGGAAAGCCCCAAAGAGTTGACAGAGGTTGATATTTTGCGCATAAAAAAAAAAAAAGATGCCAAAAGGAACAGGTGTGCGCGCAGTTTAGTAGAATAGCAGCAGACGTAAACCATCAGTCAGCAAAAAAAAAAAAAAGTTCAACCAGGCATCTCAGAAAATACACAGCTGCACCGGCGTCTTTTGTCCCCAAACGTGAGTGAAACCTATCCGACTCCTCAGTCATGTGCGTAAAAACGCAGCGAGCGCCGGAGGGGAAACGAGGTGTGAGTGAAGAGATAAAGCTCTATCGCGGATCCACCTCACAGCAACTTTACCTTGTGACTCTGTTGTCTATCAGCCCCACTTTCCCGTCGGCTTTCTCCGGTCACGGACACCCTCCCCGGTGATCCGTCGCGTTTTTCCTCATAACTTCCTCCCTCACTTAGTCGACTTTCCGCGGTCTCCCTTCACTCGCGTCCCCTCGGTGTTGTCATGTCGCGCGCCAGGCCCGTCCTTCGCTTTCTTTGGAGCGCAGACTTCAGCGAAACTCCATTCAACAGACTCATCCCATTTTCCTTTAAAGGGCCGAGTTCGGGATCAGATTTCTCCAGGAGTCTGGCCCCCCTTGTGCGCAGGAGCTGCTCAGGATATTGCATTAGGGCTGCCTTTGGCTGGATGTAAACACAGAGGAGAGACGGTTTCTGACGCAGAGCTGCTGGAAATATGCAGCTTTAGAAGCAGAACGTGTATAAAGCAGGAGCACTTTCAGAGCCAGTATACCAGAGCTCTGCAACTTTTATGACCAAAAGAGACATTTTTGAATCACTTTCCACCCCCCCCCCCCCCCAAAAAAAAGAAATTAAAAATAAAATCAAAACAGCTTAATCACTTGAAATGGTTAAAACTGTTTTTGTTTGTTCAAGACTCTCGGTTCTTTAGCTGACTTAGTCATCCAGATAATTTTATTTAGTCCTTAATCTGTTTTGGCTACTTTATCCATTTGGATTATAATAGCTATTTTAACCTCTTTAAGGATTTTTTCCCCCCATTAGCTGTTTTGAGTATTTGGGCATCCTTCAACTGGTTTAGCTGTTTGTTTTTTTGTTTAGTTTAGGCCATTTCAAAAGTTTGCAGTACTCTTTCAGTCTAAGCTGTTTTGACTACCTGCATAAATGATAATGTAATATTTCCAGGTGAACGAGCCTTCGCAGTGAAAGTAACTTCAAGATTAATACAATTTTCTGCGATTTACGGTTTGCTTCGTAAGAGTTGAGTAGGAGTCATTTCTACACATTTCTCACTCACAATGAAATCTTGTCAAGTACATGGTTCTATGTTTATTATATAGACAAACTGATAAATATTTTATTCAAGTGTCATATCACATTGAAAGACTATAAAAAAAAACTGATGAAATGAGCAATTACATGAACAGATTTATTTTGTGAAGGCAACACAAAAAGACGATCATTTCTTTAGAGCTGCAGGTTGCAGACACCTGATCTGCACACACACTTTAATACCAGAAGAGAAATCTTTGAACTGAGACTCCAGGAAACGTATTGAGATACAGAAATAATATCTGTATGAAATTACATTCCATTAAACAGTTTGAGTATTCAGAAAGCAACTAAAGGTAAACTAAAACACAAGCCTTCTGTGACTGAAAAATCTGATCTTTAGAGGCCATTCTGTTGGAATGCTAAAAAAAAAAGAAAGAAAAAGAACTTTAATAACATTAATATTTCAGATGGTTTTTGGTTATTGTGGAATACATTCAATGAGATCCATAAAGGTTTTGAGATTCATCATTGAGGAACCTCAATCACAGATACATATGGATCTCAGTGCTTGACCAAAACCTTTCAGAGAAATCTACTTCTCTGATTAGCAATGAAGCATCTGAAGACCACCATGTATGAACACAAAGTCCAACTTTTAGGATTTAAGGAGCCTAATTACAGTTTGTTTATTGGCAAAGCTTGCAGGCCAGGCTTTACTGGAATCAAACGCTGTTAAACCGACGTGTGGAGCTTTGCAACTGTAATGAATCATTATCTGGGTCGTAAAAGAATTGTGAAGGGATAATTTAGGAGAGTTTTGAGAACACACCAGCAAAATGCAAGTGTGTTCAAAGTCTCATATTTCCCTTTCATAGTTTTGGACTTTCTTCCTCTCAAGGATTCTCTCCAATGCAGTTCAGTGCAGGAGCTGCTTTAATCAGCAGTGTCATTTGGAAACAAACGGGAGCTAATCAGAAAGGCAGGCTTGTGGCCCTGGTGGGAAGATTGGTTTCCTTTCACAGACATCTCCAGCTGGAATATTTTATGGTGTCTGTCTGAGCCTTTCAGTTGTTGCACCCAAGTAAATAATTCACATTATTTGAGCTTCCTCATTCACACGGGCTCACATACTAAGCTGTTCAGCAGACGTGAAACGGTTTAAAGCCTCTGAGTATAATAACAAAACAAACAAAGATCTAATTATAATTCGGTCTGAAGTGGAGCTTTGGGATATTTCATTGTAAGTTTGCTTGTTAATGTAAGAAGCATGCAGTGGTGTGACACGCCCTACAGCTTCCACGTCAGAGCCGGAGGACGGAGCGTCAAAATGAAGACATGAGACGGAGACAGAGGATGCACACAAATAACCACAAGAACGTGTCAGCTGCTGGTCCGAGGAGAGAGCAGATGGGGGAAGCGAGATGCTGCGTGACATGGAACCATAGTCCACCGTTCTGATCAAGTATGAGAGTACAGCACATGAAAGTTAACTTTATCTCTTCTGGTGCAGGATGTTGTAGTCTTCACCTTGACTCTGACGAAATCTGGTTCGAATCCCAACCCATCCAATTCACAGAAATCAGAAAGCCTTTTTGTTATAAAACAACTCAACTTTGTCGGTGCAATTAGGCTTCTTCAAGCAGCAATGATTTACTGTTGCAACTGCCTTTAAAAATTAAATATGAGCTATACTGTAATAAGGTTTCTGGTCTGACTTTAGAAAAATTAATTCAGTGCAAGTTCTGTCTGTCCACTTTACCCAACGCAGGGCTATAGTCTACCATCGGTCACTGTTCTTCACTAGACTTTACTTCTGTCGCACATAATTATATCAGCATGACAGCATCATTTATATGATCAGTTATTTTTTGGGGGGTATTTCACACATGGCAACTACCAAACCGTGGGCCACTTTCTACGGTTCTTCGGTTAACAGTGACTCGTTAGCAAAAGGCAAAGGCAGGTGGTCACTTTAAGCTTGTGAGACAATTTCCCAAAATATATACAATATTGGTTTCACAGGCAGAATGACAAAGCACATTTCAACCAGGTATAAATTAAAATAACTGATCACTGCCTTTATTTTATTATTAAAAAATGTAAAGCATGCTTGTTGATTAGCATTACAGGCATACGTGAGCATTTTACATTCAGTTGGCCACCTCACAATCACAGTTAGACCTCACAATCATCGAAAAGGTGTTTGCGCACATGGGGAGCACTTTGGTGTTTGACACATAGACAGGGGGAGATGGGAAATGAACCACCAACCTCTGGATGTGACATCTTCATCAAGTGAGCCAAAGCAGCCCCAGTTTCCACGAGGCACCTATAAGGGATATTTATTTATTTATTTATTTATAAGAAATCAATACTTTGGGAAGAAAGAGAGCCACATTTGTAGTTCAAGACACGATGCAGACCAAAATCAGAGCTTTAAGAAACTTAACGCAGCAGTTTGTGTTCACCCAAAAGAATAAAGAATATCAATGGCAGTATTGGCATTTCTTATTATTATTCTTTTGGAGGTTAAACTATCAGCTTTAATAAGTCTGCACTTTAGCAGCTCTTTTATAAACTGCTGGGAGTGATTAGTTGAAAAACATAAGCGTTTATAGTACATTTAATATCAATGATAGAGCTCTTACTGGGTGTTCACAGCAATGCAGAGTGCTGAAGTCACTAACTTTAATGGATGTCTCAAGAACTCTGAACAATTCTGAGAAATACTTGAGTCAACATTTTCTGAAATAATTAACTACCCATTTCTGAGGAAAACTGCTTCCAAACTGTAACCAAGAAGAGATGCGTGTCGACCCACGTCAGTATGAGTCTCAGTGGGGATTTTGGCAATTATATCTGGCCGGACCAGAGGCTCGGCCTTGTGTTGCACAATCAGTCAGTGCCTGAGTGCCCTCAGTCAAAACAACTGGTGTCAGGCCCACATGGTTTACATGCCAAAGCTGGGGCACAGCTGCCAGAGCAGCGAGGGACAGGCAGGACGGTGGAGAGGACGCTCAGGGCCAGTTTCTGAATATTGTGAGTCCTCACAGCTTTTCGACCGCCTGGGCAATGGGAAGACTCAGACTGCGAATGGGTCAGTGAGTAGAGCTGGGTGATCCAAGAGACCCGTCATAAACTGGAGTCAGAGGAAGTTCTGGGAGTGGATAAAAACAAACTTCTTAAAAGTTGAAAGTAGAAAGTATTGATGCAAATTGTAGTCACCATCGATTGAAGTTCATCCCATCTGTGGAAAATCAAACCATGAACAGGTCGCCACTCCATCAAATGGAAATCTTTATAGATCTTAGGTTTTTTGTTTTATTTGAGCTATAAATAGACATCTGGTGACAGTCACTATTTTCCCGAGAAAAAAACAACAAATCCCATAAAAAGACAGATCCAGCAAGTATTTCCAATGTAGCCAATTTCTACTTTGATAGGTTAGTTAGGTTTTTCCCTCATTTAAAAAAAAAATTATAGTAATCACACTGTGTTTTAATGAGTCTATATCAGCCGATAAACCAAACCAAAAGAACACATTTTGCTGATCAGTTCAAGGATAAAAGGAAATGTGACTCACAGATCTGGAAAAATAGAAAAAAAAAGGGCACGGTGACACAGTTTTGTCAAGACAGTTTAGTTTTCAAGGTTGCATAAACCACAATAAAAAAGATGGAAAATCTGCTTTCAGTTCTCATTCACGTCAGATTCACAGAGAACACACTGGAAGATGTGATCGTTCATCTTTTCAATTTTAAAACCCAGTTTTATTTGTGATGTAACTTGAGTAATCTTAAGCTCAAAACCTTTCTAAATTGGGCAATGTGTTTCAATTCGCTTTTATTAATATGGCGCCAATTACAACATAGCCCTCCATGGCATTTTTACAGAGAAAAACCCAACAATCCCACAAGAGTGAGCAAAGGTGAAAGTGGAGAGGAAAAACTCCCCGTGGAAAAAAATCTCCTCCAGATCCAGACTCGGAGGTGGCCGCTTTCGAAAGAAATGGTGAAATGGTGATGCATTAATGTCTGAAAAGTGATGAAAAGAAGAAGAGCTCCTACTGATGCTGATGCACTTTACTGGAAAATCTTCCAAGCCATTTCAATAATGTTCCAATATGTCTCAGAAGAAGTCACTTTTAAGGTTTTCTTTTAGCAGTGTGTATTTTCACATTTGTTCCATGATAAAGAAGTAGTAAATTGTGTGTGGTTTTACTCAGTTTAATGAATACAGCTTTTATTTAAAATGAATGGCTCATATGTAGAAGAATCCTTTATTTGTGACACTTATACAGCAACAAAAATCCTGCGCATTTAAATTGATTTCACTCGCATGGCGCTTTTCCAACACATAAGCAGTCCCCAAAGAAGTTCACACTGTTGACCACATTCACTCTTTCATCCTCACTCTAAGGAGCAGTGGGCAGCTACTGTGCAGCAGCCAGGGGTCAAGGCTCTTGTTCAGTGGTAACTTGTCGACTGTCGGTTTTGAATCTGCAGATCCCCAAACAGGCTCGCTTCTTTAATCTCTAAGACACCACTGGGAACCTGTTCCTCAAGTGAGCATCCCTGATAGCTTTTTATTGCGTGTTCTTTATTACCTTTTATTTGGTATAATTATAAGGAGTGTAATCAAACCATCAACGGACCCTCTTTTATATCAATACTGACAGTAAGTAGAAACCTCTCCACTTGTGCCGGCCTTAAGGAGTTCTCCTCTTTTGTTTCTCGTAACCTGCCTGGCTTTTTAACTATTGCAGATTTTGTTAGGCCAACAAATAGGTCTCTTTTTCCCTCTTCTGATGTCCTTTGAGCATTTTATTGCCATTTGGCCAGCCGTGCTGGAACCACAGAGGGAGTGGAGCATGATGGAAACTCCATATAAAAAGAAAATAAACCAAACTCACTTTAACGGCAACATTGCGAGCGAGAGGACAGCGCTGTGGACGGGAGATGCAAAGGATAACAACGCTTGACACTGGGAGGAGGTGGTGAACATACATTATGAGTTTTTATGGCGGAAAAAACTACTCACCATTTCATTTTTTTCCCCCCTCTGAGATAACAAGACCGTTAACTTCTCTCCCCTCTGCCTCTTTCTCCTGCCTCCTCTTGGATTTGGTGGGCTTCCTCTCACTCCGTGTGTGGTCTGCTTGATGACCGGCAGAGTGACAAAGGCCAGTGTGGCAGGTAAGGGTCATCTCCCTTTTGGCCTCAACTCTGAGAAGAAAAAAGAAGAAACTTCCTTTAGCTTTTGTGCACTGCCACTCATTAAAAGTCCCTTTTTTATATATATATAGTGTGGTGCTGACAACAGCTGGATCAGCCTTACGAACATCCACAAAACAACCTCAAAACAAAGAGCCCCAGTGCCAGGATTAGGAAAAACCTAAAAAAAAAAATGTTTACAGCTGTTTTGAATGGACACGCTTCAAAGTAAAGTGAAAAAAGAGACGGGACAAACAATATGACATTTAAAAATGAAAATAACAGTCACATACTCTCTCATTGAGCGGGCAGTTGTGTTGGAGGATACATTTCGCAATCGTTGAACAAACTGCAGAAAATGTCATAGAAAATAGAAAAAGGAGTTTGTTTCAGTTCACTACCAGCAATTTCACACGCGTCTGCAATTGCCAGGTCGCCAAGTAAGCCAGCTCTACATGAATGCAAAGAAATATAATTAAAATAGCACTTTTACGAATCAAAATGACTCCAGAGAAGTTGTGACATTTAAGTCTGACACAGTTCATGTCAATTTTGTGAAACTTTTTAAATTTTTTATGATTCGATTTTGTCACTTAAACATTTTATAATTTTTCACGATTCATCTTCTAAATTTAGAGACATTAATTCATCTTATACTCTTTTATTGAGACAGTGGGAGGAAATCATAGTAGAAAAAGCAGCACTCATACAGGAAGAACATGAAAACTAAATGCCTATAACACACCTACTGTACAGATGTGTGATCCACAGATCCACATGTGTGGTTGTTTCTACGTTGCGTGTTATTTAGTTCTTTTTGAAGTAGTTTGAATTACATTTTAAAGTCAGAGAGATACAGATGCAGACTGCTGTAGAATGGTCCAATATGTATTCTTTCTTTTTTTTTTTTAATGTCGATGTTTCTGGTTTTAACGGCTTAAAAAGGAATCTAACCAACAGCCAACAAACTGACTGAAATAATGTGTTTTCACCACTTTAGTGATTTCAAAACACTTCAAACTCCACCAAAACAAGCACCATTGAAAACAGAGTAGCCTTACCAATTGCTCAACCTCAATTGGGAACAACTTGGGAGTTCACTGTCTTGCCCAAGGACACTTTGGCACATGACCAGACGGAGTGGGGAATCAATTGTCAACAACGCAATTTCGGGCACGAGCTGATTTGCCACTTGAGCCGCAGCCGCTCAAGAAAAATGTGTGGAAATGTACTTTCAATTTGTTTTTGATTACTAATCATATGTTATGGATATACGGTATATGTAATGAAATTATTGTATCTGTTTTCTTGGCTTCTTGAGTGAAGAAAAATCAAGTTGTAAGATGTATCACATTTCTGACTGATGTGTCACATGCTTTGATTATTATATATTCCCTACACGCCCAGAGAAACATTATCGCTCATCTCTTGCCGGATTTCTGGCTTCTTGGCAAAAGTAAGTCTAGTTTTCATATGTATGCTGTGACTTCATGCTGGGCATGTGTAATAGGCTTTAAATCAGGGGTCTGGGCTGGCATCGTGCACACCGTCAACATCACCAGCACTCAGAAGTCTTTGGAAAAAAGGCACGGTGAGTGAGATATAGTGCAGGGAGCCTGGTGACAGTGGCTGTGGAGGCAGACAGTGTGAGTGTGGTCAGACAGTGATCCTTAAATCACAGGTCCAGGAAGTGATGACTGTTTAGCTACTTCACAATAACACTCATTTCGTGAAGCTGCACGTGGGGCTGCACGCTTGCGTGCTACCCGTACGCCTTGTTGCCGTTGTCTGTGGAGGACATAAGCGCGTATACATTTTCTACACAATCAGCATGTATGTTAGCACATCTGTTTACGCTCGCCGGTATAGACGATGAATCTCTGTAAAGACCTAAATTACAGTGCGGGATCTCGTGGTCTTGCTCTGCAGAGATTTACCAAAGGTGATCTATCCAGAGTGTTTACAGTTGGCTGGAGTGGAAATCTCAGCGAGTCCACAAACCGCCTGCACCACAATTGTTGAAAATAGTTTTCCACCCTGACTGAAGCTGCAAAATCAGCCACGTCCTTATCCTGTGGTTACAAATTTACAACTGAAAATATTTCTTTCTGCCTTATCTGATATCTTTAGAGCTCTACAGTCTTACTGTATTATGCAGTAAAGTATTTTACTTCCCTTTAGACATCACTAGAGTGTTCAATGTCTTTCTTGATTTCAGATTTAGGAGGGATTTAAATGTTGCAGCAATGGGCTGTTCCTATTTAGCATCAGGCTATCCTGGAAAGATATATAGCAGCTGTTATTTGTAGCAAAGTTGGAAAATAACCACAAATGATAAGACAGATGACTCTTCTAAATAAGTTGCAACAGTAGAAACTGTTCTGTAGAAACAGAAATTCACATACCAGCTCCTTTAAAGCTAAGGCAATTTTGAGTTTTGGGGCTCAGGGAGTTGTTTATTATCTTCTATCAGTGAAATGCAAGTTCCAAAACCCATCTATCCTTCAAAATTAACTTAAACCTTGCTCATAACCTTTCATATCTAATGTTCCTATTTAAGCTAAACCTGCACTTGTGAAGTTAAAGAACTAAGAAAAGATGGGTTTAGAAGATCTTGTATACATCAAATCAAAATGTCTTTTTTATGAAAGGTGACATCATTTATTTTAGTTGAGAAAATATTTAAATACTCTTTTATTTAACTGTTGTATTTCTTGCTTCTGGGAGCTTTTACCAAATGGCCGAGGAGCCTCTAAGCTCACCATTATGTAATGCACACAGCATTAAACTTTTTTTTAATATATTTGTATAAAATCATTTGCACATTTTATGATTCTTTGTGACATTTTATTGTTGCATATGGGGGGAAACATATCTGGCATTAATGCTATAAAAAAAAAAAAAAAAACTGTTTTCCTGCATAATGTCAACACAAAGCATTGGAGCGTGTGCACAGACACACCCTGACGACCGGTGGGATTTCAATCCATCATGGTGATTCCCACAGACAAAACAGTCAACACCAAGGACAGACAAGATCAGTCCAGGCACAATACTCTCTGTGTTTACTCCAAGAAAACAGAAAATGGAGTGAGAAGGAGGCGATGAATGATGGAGTATGAGATAGAATGAGAGTGTGCTGCCAGATAACGTGTTCGGGATTTAGGAGGGAACGCAGTGAAAGAGGGTGAAAGCAGAAAATAAAAAACAGGGTGTCTCGCAAGCATAAGATGAGGCAATGTCACATGGTGTTTTGAAACCCATGCGGATGTGGACAATGGAGAGTATGAGAGCATGAAATGGAGAAACCCCAGCATTGTAAACTGCGACTCTCCAGCCTGAAGGCTTCACTCCTCTGGGGTAGATTTTGGCAGAGTCCTTGCTCTGAGTCAGGCCTGATGTCAGTGGCTCCAAAGTAATGACAGCAGCCAACTCTGATAAGAGCTTTGTTTGCGGTAGGAAGGCTACAATGTAAACTGACTCCAAATAGCTGCACAGAAGCAAGAATAAAAACATCTTAATGATATATCATATATCTCTTCATCTGTGCACTTCCATCTTTTTTTGGTTCTCACTTTGCATTCGAACCCAATCATTAATCTATTTCTGCCAGTGTGCGCCTTCACCCTACACTGAGGGGACAATAGTACACGGAAAAGACAATCTCACCAGTCGATGAACTTCATGCGATACAGCCAGACAGTGCAGAAAAGAGAAAACATGAGGGCTTTGACAGGGAGAACCTGTCGCCACATGGATGAGCATGAACCTCATAACACTGATAGTAGAATCGCATCACATCCATCTATCTTTCTATAAATGCTTCTACACATTATCTCACGAAGCCAAAGGGAACGTGTTTGGAAGATTCAGTGGGGAAAGAAAATCATCTTGAGCTCTATTCTAGCATTGTGACTTAGTACCAAGTTCTAAACAAACATGATTTGTGTGGTGAGAAAAGGAGACCCATTATCCTGTCGTGCTCCAGTCAGTGTCCAGAGTTCAGCCTCACACCATTGGCTTTTCAGCCAAGAACTGTACATACAGCAAATGACTGAACCCATGGTTCCTCTTGTACTGAGCAGGATTTTTATTGCAAAAACACATCATCAGGAGGGTGAAACTAACATGTCACACCCAGCTCATGTTACCCGTTAGTGGGGGAGCAATCCAATGTTTCTGCTTCACAATGGAAGAGGTGACATATAAAGGTCAAAAAGTGAAGTTGCTGTGAAGACGTGGCTGCACTGTGGTAACCTATCCGATACCTCCTAACTCGAGGCCTCACGGGTTGCAGCTTATCGCAGATAAAACTGGGCAATAGCAAACTGCACCTTGGGGAGGCTGCCGGTCTATTACAGGGCTAACACAGAGAAACATACACTAATACACACTGACATTCTCACCTACAGGCCATTTAAAGTCATTTTACATCTGTTGAACAGCTCACCTGCTGATGCTGCTGTATATACAGTACATACATGTACACTTTCTGCAGCATTCATTTTGCCTGAAATGCACACACACACACCACATGCACATGTTCATGTGAACCAGACTTGCTTTAGCTACCAAAAGTTTACCATCATAAGTTGTCCAGATTGTCTTTTCTGGTCTTCAGATGCTGCTGTATGGCTTCACAAACTCTCTTGTGTGTCCATTGCTCTCTCGTTTTCTACCTTTAGTCCAACAAAAGCCATCAATGGACCAGCAGGCATACAGTCGCATGATGTCCTTCAATTGTCTGTGTAGGATATGAATGTAATAATAACCCAAACAAAGTAGAGAAGCAAGCGCATGTGTAGCAGCTGTCTGTTGGGAAAGTGGACTTTGGTTTGGACCAGAAGATTGCAATTCAATTTCCTCTGCTGAGCTAAGGGAGTCATACTGCATCCTTCCTTTATGTATTTCTTCTGTGTAATGGAAAAGCACCAACATAGAGAGTAACACATTCAAAGCTCTCCATATTTGAGTACATGGAGAAAACTCAAACGCACCCAGGGAAAACATGCAAACTTTCCACAGAAGAGGCCAAAGCAAGACTCAACCCCACAACTTCCTCACTATGAAGAGAGAGGGTGAACCACTACAGCACTGTGCTACTCATTCATTATGTTTTTCTTGGAGAAGACTTTGAGGATATCAACAAGTCTGTACTTTATTTACAGTAATCATCTTTGCTCAATAGTACAGAAAATAACAGGTATTATTCCTGTATTCTTCGTTGAGAAGTGAAACATGTTTTTCTCCCGCTCTGTTTCCTCCTGTCAATTCACAGTGTGGACCTGAGTAATTTCAACACATCTGTTGCTGGTGCACGGTACACACCTCCAACCCCCCCCCCACCCCCCTGACAGGAGAGTGTGAATGCCTCACAACGAGATTAGCACCAACAACGGCCTTGTTTTCTCAAGAGGCATTAAATGTACCACACACATGTTAACACTGGCAGCGTTAGGACTTGGCAAGTCCAAAACATCGCATTAGCACACAAATTTAGCAAGAAAGAGCTCTTTTAAAGACTGTTGTTTTTGCCACACATTCCCAGATGCAGCCGACTGGTCATCATCAGCAGCTGTTTGACGTGTTGACAGAACAGACAACAGCACAGAGTGACCTCCTGAATGGAAACCGTTAACCATATCCCCAAACCAGATGTTTATGAAGCTATAAATCGTCCAGTTCACTCAGCACTGAGAGGTGTTTGTTATCTCCAGTTTGGCCTCTGCAGAGGAGAAGAAGAGCCACCGAGGACAGCTTTTAGTAAACACATACCAAACACTCTTTGTTGTTGAGGGGGACCTACTGCAGGGCCACATGGGACTTCAAGGGACAAGAAACCAGACAAAGAAAGCCACAACAGGCCTCGGAGTTTACTCCCACTGCACACATGTGCATACATGATCCTACACTCAAAAGTAATGGTGCTTCTGAGATTTTAAAAAAAGAACTGTCACAGTATGTTGTATCACATTGCCAGTCATAACAATATATTTTGGTGTCGCATCCTGTATGTAGCAACTCGTCACATGCTCATCTATATGTGCTATATAAGAAAGCCACTCGACTATCTTAAACATGGAAACCAGACAGTATAGGTTGAAAAAAGCAAACGTGTGCCAATGTTGACATTTTCATCTGTTTGAGTAGCATTTATACAAAGTAGAATGAGGCAAAACTTTATTTGTTAAGAAGAACAATACAGGCCCAAGGGTTCACCAATAGATACATATTTGATCAAATAGTTTGTACAGTTTTTGTATTTTTCAAATGTGTTGACATTTTCAATTGTTCAAGGAAATTAAATTGAGAAATTGAGATGGCTCAGAGTCATCAGCTCGCAGCGTAAGGCTATTTTCAGTTAAAAAGATGTTTTTGAAACAGAACTCCAGCAACATGTTTGTGACGTCCTCTGACTCACGTGAGAAAATGTGAATGTTTTAAGATATTTTGGGAAGTTCTTTGCAAATTCTATCACCGATTTTATGCAGAAATCAACAAACTGGAATTGTTTATGTGTTTAATTCTGTTTAAAGGAGCTGCTCACTACAGATCAGCTGGATATATTGTGACACACTGATCCACAGACAAGAAAACGGACTTAAACCATTATGAGGCGGGGGGGGGGGGGGGGGGGGATTTTTTTTGCTTATATATTTGGCACAGATACATTTACTTTTTATCATATGTATTTCATTATAAATAATTGGAGGACAATGGCATCCGAGATGCATAAACAATTTTGCTGGTTTGAATCCTGACGCCAGGTCGCTCAGTCCCACACCTGCTCAGGTTGCATCAAGATCATGAGCCACTGTATGGACTCCAGGCAGTGCAGCCAAATTAAAAGACTTTACTCAAATGATGTCCATCTAAGATTGAGGGTAATTGTAGTGCTGGTAGTTAGACTTTAGTTTTCTGCCAAACTAACCAACATTTTTAAAAGTTTGACCAGATGAGGGTTACTAACGTTTTCACAGTAAATTGTTGGTAAAACACAGCTGTCGACACCAAATTTTATGGTTATCCATCAAGCATTTATTGAAATTTTTCTAGTTAAGTTGTAAACGCGAACCACACTCTGTAGCCACAGTGCCAGTGTGAGTGCAACAATGGTCAGTGCTGATTGAGTCTGAAACAACTTGCAGATGACTTTAAAATGTGATCAAAATGTATCTGCTCAACATGCTCTGCATAGAAATAAACCTGGCCTTCTCACCCTGGCCACAATTTAACAGCACTGTAAAAATACATTAGAATAAACCCGATGAAAAAACTGAAAAAATTATGAAATTGTGACCTGTGGCATTAGCAGCTGGTCCAGCCTTTAAACAGATAAGGCCAATATTCTGGGTTTCTTCTATTTAGGCAAAATGAACACAGAAGTTTTGAGAAATATAAATCAGTGCTGCTGAAAAAAGCCCAAACTACAACACAAGCAGCATTTTCCTTCCCCCTTTCAAGCTCTGTTTCTGTGGACAGATCAGATGTCAGCCTCTTTCATCCCAGTGAGTGTGGAGCTGATGTCATGGCCCTGCAGTCAATGACTCTGACAGCTTTCGGTCACAGAGAGGAAGGAAAAAGGTCCATGAGGAGGTGAGGAAATGCGGAGAAGAGAGAGAAGGAAGAAAAAAAATGTGAAGAGAGTAAGAGAGTGACAAAGAAGGGGAGACAAATAGAGAGGAGAGAAGAGGGAATTGCTGTTTTCATAAAGAGAGAAAAAACAGGGTGGAGATTGGAGGTGGGGGGGGGGGGGGGGGGGGGGGGGGGTGATGGTTTTAGCAGACTCAAACCAGACAGCAGTGTGCAGAAGAGGAGGAAAAAACAGCTTTTCTTCTCCCACAACTCCAGAAACAGACCAGTGTTTGGTTTGCCTGTGTGTGTGATTGCAAGCTGATTGTGAAAGAGCTATAAGGGAAGACAGTGTAAATAAACAACAACTGGAAGATGTACAGACACAATGAAGTGGGTGAATGGGGCAAGAAAATGAGCTGGGTAATGTGAGAGACTGACTACAAGTGCACTGAATGTGTGATTTCCTATCGTTCTAACACAGTGCTGACCTCTGCTGGATAGAAACTATATTGTGTCTTTCTTTATTGTCCACACGAAGGCGCCAAATCATCCATAAATATCTCACCGAGAGGGTTTAGACCTGGAGCTCACGATATAATTAGGGTCCGAGCTCGAGCACAGATAGGAGAGACCCTATTGGAATGCAAAACATTACTATTATTACTGATCATTAACAACAACAACAACAACAACAACAATAATAATAATAATACGGTGAGTATTTATTTGAGTCTGGGGACTAAACTGTTGTGGTGATGAATTGGTGGGATCATAATTGACCTTATGCTGAGTGTTTATGAAAAGGTGATGATAAACATTGTTGTTTGGGTTAGTGACCAAAAACAAGACAGAGTTGTTTGACCTCGCCAAACTCTCTGACCTCCTTCCTTCCACATCACATTATGACTGTGTTTCAGTCATCTTCTAGTCTCAAAAATCTCAGTTGCTTTCCAAGTTGATGCTTTGGTCAAGTTGCCTGGTTGCTCAGAATTTCCATTTTAGTGAAGATACTCTAGAAATATTAAATCACATGTCACAGACAAGAACAACATAACTTTTTCTCCAAAGGAAAAACTATACATGAGCCATGTATGCAGGCTATTAAAACCTTGTAAAAAAAAAAAAAAAAAAAAACACATAAAAAATTAATTAATCCCATTGGAGTTAAACCAGAGACTTTCTAACTGTGAGGTGAGAGCACAGACCACTACAACACAAGTAACGCCTGGTGGACACATTTGGAATTGCAGTTAATTTCACTCAAAAATTTAAATAAATGTTTTCTTCGTGATTTTTATTTGACACGGGCTCATCTTAAATCTGGCTGAAGGTATTTCAACCATATTGTCATTGTCATCTGGACCAAAACCAGATCACTTCGGTTGATTTAAAGAAACCCTAAGTTGGATGGAGTATTACAGAAGTTTGATGGATGGATGAATCATTTGCCTGCTTCTAAAAACAATTCCCTCCAAATCAGATATGAATAGAATTGCAGACTTTTTTATTTTATTTTTTTGCCTTGAAGTGCGAAACATATCTTCACTCCTTGAAATCCCAGTGATGTTATTTTGCCTTTTTGATGTTATTTCTTTTCATCTGACTGATCAATGGCAATATTGTTCCCCGAGCATTCGTTCTATCTTAAAGCTTTTAACACTGTTTCACAATTGTCACATGGATATCGAGTGTTTGGGACATGTGTTCTCCAGTTGAATTCAAACGGCAGAGGCTTCCAGCGCAGAGAAAATACGTTTTACATCTGTTGAACACAACAGTCTTGTTAATGACCAAATGGTCTGCTCTTGAAGTCTTTGATGGTTCGGCGGCTTGGCTGTACGGAGATATAACAATGGAGTAAATAACACCAGACTCTTGAAACAAGCAGCGCCCCTTCTGCTGCCTGCACCCCCCCTCCTATAATTCCCAGAAGAAACTTGCGGTTCCTTTAACAAAACTATCACCACACTCCCAGCAGCAGATGCTGCCACGGCTGAAACACACTCACAATGACACAGTCAATTTCTCCTTTGTCCAGCTCTTGTCAGTTTTTTGTCTTTAATCTACTCCTGCGAGCAGAAACCTCCGGAGCCCCCCCCCCACCCCACCCCCACCCCGCCAAGGCCAGCCAGCGCCTCAATCGCCACATCCTCGGTGATGCGAGGTGGCAAGAAAGACGTTGTTGTGTAAGACAATTAGAGTGGATACTGAGAAGGGGGTGCTTCAACAGTTACATATGTACGAGCTCAGGAGGGAAAAAAAAAAGTGGGGGGTGGGAGGAAGGGAGAAAAAAGGTCACAACCTCAGTATCGGCTTCTTGGTGGGGGTGAGCATCCCGAAAAAGAAAGGGACAAGACAATTGAGCACTCTCTCCGTGCACTCAGGCCCAGAAGCTTGCTCCCGCTCCACAACCCCCAGCAACGCCACGTCCCATTGAATAACGGACAGGCTGATCAAAGGGGAATTGCAGCTCCTCGTCTCTCGCCGTCCATATCTCGCCATACTCAGTCAACTGGAGTGAAGGATAGAGGGCACACTGGTTATTCAGTTCCCGGTATACTGATTAGGACACAATGGAGCCTCATGCTGTGTCAGTTACATGTGTGTGTATTAAAGCATCCTGTACTTCACTATATGCAGACACGCACCCACGGGAAACAACACACACACACACGCACACACACATTACAGATCCCGAGCCATCTAACCCTGGGACCATGACCCTATAGCAGGTGGTGTGATGGCCACAATCGCTTGGGTCCGGCAGGAATCTGTTCTGTGCCAGCTGTGGAGACTCTGACCAACGGCAAGGAGCTGAGCTGAGTTGTCGACTAAAGTGCACAGTCATGGGATAGAAGCAGAGGATCATGGGGAAAAAAATGCAACCGTTTTTGTTTGTCCCCCCCCCCCCCCATGCAGACTGGTCTCCACTGTGACCAGAAAATGGATTTAAATGTGTAAAATCTGTGGAGTTCCTTGAATGATTAGCCATTCATGGAAAAGATTACACTGGTGCTGTCAGACTGCAACATATTACATCTATGACAAACTCGGATAAGATTAGTTTTCCCCCCTGACAGCAGGCCTATTGTTACTGACCACTCAACCCAAATACATGATCCAGCACTTCGTCATGGTCGAACACAGTAAACTGTCATACTAACATGCATTCCCCTTCATGTTCCTTCTGACTTCCCCTTCTGGGATTTGTGCCATCCGAAGTGTGCCTTTACAGTACCCGCACCTCATTAGTCGCACATTTCCCACAACTACCGAGACGAATGCGAGGAACAGAACCGGGTGGGATGTCGTGTGTCCTCAGTGTTCACGGATATTTAAAGATACAACCCTCCGGCTAGTCACCATTTACAATATCACATTATTGTGTTGAACGTGGCCCTGAAGCTTTTGTAAACTCTGCCTGACTGAAATAAAAAAAAAAAAAATACAAATCAGCCATTGTTTGCTTAATTGCAGCTTCATGCTCTGTTCATTGGAAAAATCACAGTGGAACAAACAAATAAATTCAACACATCTATGACAATTACAATTATGAAGAATCGGGAAATCTCTCATTTTATAGAAGAAAATATATGTGTTGAAAAACTCAAAACCTAACAGCTGATTTCAATGAAAGCCTTTCTGGCTTGTCGTAAACTATGTACAAAAAAAGAAAAGCAAATGTGCGTTTAATCATTTGTTTACTGTCACAATGCTTTCTGGCAATGAATATCATTCCATTGGAAATCCTGTTCCTCTTTCCTTTTTAATGGTTGTTAATAACATGCATTTGAGGGATGAGCAGCAGAGCTGAATGTGAGGGTTGTGGCCATGAAAGAAATTACCACTTTGATGCTTGTTTGGTGGATTTGATGATTCCCTGTGTGTCAGACAATCAGGCACTACAGTTTAGTTTAAAATAACTGGTTATGGAAAAAATAATTTCACACTACTGTGTTTCAACTTTGTCAACAGTGACAATAGCTACCTGAATACACACTGATCAGCCATAACATTATGAACACTGAAAGTGAAAAACACTGATTATCTCTTCACAACGTGTTCGATTCAAGTAAAGCTTGAAGTTTTGGGACGATTTTAATGACAATTGAATGTATTATTGGGTCAAATGGTCTCCAAAACTGCAGGTCTTTAGGCTTTTTTTCCCCATCAGAAGTGGTTAGTATCTATCAACAGTTGTCCAAGAAAGAAAACAAAGCCAAAGCTCAACGATGCATACGGGGAGTGAATCCAATGGAGCAGGCAAACTCAAATGTCTGCAGAAGATAAAACTAGTTCCCCAGTAACACCTTGTACCCAAAGTCTATCCCTTTATAGCACTTTGCATGACAGCTGGTGGTTGCAGGGCAAATGTGTGGATGTGACTGATCATGTAAAGTGTATAGAGAGTACATAAGTGGTAAAATGTAAGTAAATGATGGTGTTTCCTCTGCTCCCTTCATCAGTGTCGCCACAGCAGATCTTATGATCTTCATGTTTGATTTGGCACAGCTTTTATTCCAGATGCTCATCCTGATGCTACGCGAGCATTTGGGAGTTAAGAGCTGAGTTCAGTAAACTACCAGTTGACACTTTTGTTTGAAATTTTCACCATTACCTTTTGTTGTTTGGTCACATTGTAGGATTTAATGCCTGTAGGTGTGAAACTACTGAACCACTCATTTATTTAAGACTCGCAATTGCCACTTAAAAGATCAGATAATTATATTCATTTACACATAATTTTGTGAAAGAAGTAGTTGGCCACCAAGGAGAGAGTTTTTCAAACAGCTTTTTATTGCTTTGATGTTAAGTCTTTGTCTAGTTTTATTTTTATTTTATTTGATATGAATTGCTTTAAAATTTTCCCTCGTTCTTATTCTCATTTGTCCCTGCTCTTGCCAGCTGTTCATGCTTGCTAATATAAGACACTTTAAAGGGCACTTGTTGCTGAATTGTGCTATACTAACAAAGCTGTCTGTTTGCAGATCCCATCTTTAAGTCACCACTTCATCTAAACAAGTATTTTTAACATTGTAAGTGTGAGATTCAGTCATGTCTCATGTAATTATGACAAGATCAGATTTGAGGTTTGGGTACCTGTGAGCTCACTACTCCTGAGAAATGTGCACACCAATGCCCCCCATGTGGAAGAAATACACTTTGGTGCCGGTTAGAAAATCATCCTCCCCACCACATGTGACAAACGCAGAGGAGGTGAGGCAGGGAAGATTTTGTTATGCAGGGCAGGGCCACCACACAGGGCAGCCAGTGTCTCCCTCCCGCTGAGGCCGGAGTTTCCTCTCACCACCTGATTCAGCATCCCACATCTGCCCCGAATTAGCATGCTGACGGACGTGCCCAAACCCCTGGAGCCAGCCAACAAGGGGCCGAGGCAAACAGATCCCCATGACACACAGACTAATGCAGCCAGACAGACGGCCCACAGGAACGCCTCACATGTTCCACAGAGGGAATGCAAAACATCCTGCGTTCTGCAGCACCTCAGAGTACAGTGCACATCTGGGCTGCAGATGTACTGTCAGCAGAAAAAAAAAAATAGAGGGCAGAAGGCTGGTGTATAGTTCTGCATGTGTGCTTGGATGCGAGTGCACATGAACAAGTGTGTGTGTGTGTGTGTGTGTGTGTGTGTGTGTGTGTGTGTGTGTGTGTGTATGTGTGTGTGTGTGTGTGTGTGTGTGTGTGTGTGTGTGTGTGTGTGTGTGTGTGTGTGTGTGTGTGTGTGCGTGTGTTTACACAGAGCACACTGTCAGAGAACACTCTTTTATATATCGAGGCTGTGCACATGTGTGTCTATGTATATAACCAAATGGGCCATGGCAGCAGCAGCAGTTTTGTGGGTGGAAGGAGACGAGATCAGAGGCGTAACTTTGCAGGAGTAAACACCGTCAGCCATTGAGAGCTGGACTCTGTTTAGAAAGGCGTGGAGGCTCGACATCTATGAAGGCAGAGGAGTTGAGTCAGGTCAGTGAAGACAAACACAGGGATGGACGCAGATGTTGTGACCACGGCGTAAACTCTTTCTGAAAACACCGGGGGGGAAAAAAGGAAAAGGAAAAAGGGAATAGACATGCAGAGCAAAGCCTGTCAATAAACCGGACTACCTAAGTTAAAGTGATGTCATGTTGATTTCAAGAACAAAAACCTTATGTTTAGTACCCAACCAGGCCACAGAAAGCACATTACTTCATCCTGGATTTGTTTTGTAACAAAATAAGAGAAGATTATCACTTGCAGCACAACAATCATCTGCACGGAAGACTCCTCCCACATCTGCACATTTGTGCTTTTCTCATAGAAATGAGTCTTGCCATTACTTCTTACAAGTTTATAAAAGATGTTACAACAGGTCTATTTTTCATTATTGTGCATGTAGGGTAAGATTTTTGTAAAATTTGAATGTATTGCAGAATTTTTCAGTTGGGATAAGTCAAGTGAAATCCAGATAATTTGAGGTATCATTCCATTGGTCAACCTTATAAGCATGGGGTTTATTATACAGAACTTCCAAGTATTTGACTCCCTGCTTTAGATGATGTCAGTTACAAAACATGTTTTTTTATGTTTCGATACATTTCAGGTCATCTGATCTGTTGAGTACAGTCAGTATTGCTCTCCACAATAGTGTTTCATAATCATAAAAAAAGGTTAGTAAAATCATAAATTAAATTACATGTTTATGATGCTTATTCAGATAATTTTTGATATTAATTGATTTGTTGGCCACTGCTGATTAATATAATTCTATACTTAGATATGCTGAGAAAAATATTATGGAACTATAATAAATCTTTGCTTATATCACAGAAAGCATTGTATAAACATGCTGCCATAATTTGAGTTTGTATCACTGGAACAAAAGCATTATAAGACGGTATTCTTAGAAATGTATTACAAAGTGTAAAATCATCTCAATGAACCCGGAAGACAGCATGAAGAATTAGAAGTGCCAACGAAATACTGCTTCGCGTGATGAAACACTGTCATTTGAAGAGTTGGGCTTTTATTAGCCGTTACTGCCCTTCCTGCAGTAATGCAGGATGCAGTGCAGCTTATGGCCACCAGGTGACACTTGTGGTCTGCACTCACTTTGCATGTGAGGCTCTCTGAAACGTTTATCTATAGAAATGAATAAAACCATTTTCTGTGAACAGGAATCTCTACAAGGGAGATGTGACCATACACTGTAACCCAAACAATAAAAAAAAGAACCCATATGCAAAACTAAACCATTCAAACAAGTATTTATATGTACTTATATACACACTTTGTGACAGATCATTTACTTTCCTGTGTATTTAGAGTATCATATATCTCAGTTAATGTAACAAGATGCCTCATTTCCTGGCATGAATCAAGCACCTGTAGGTCTCCTGAATGACTGGAAACAGCTTCAGCTGAAACTGCAGCACAATGTGGATCCACAGGTGAACTTTCCTGGCATTGTTGGTGTTGCTGCTGCTGTTGTCCTGAGATCACACCAGGCCACTGTTTTCCCTTCCTCTATACTGTAATAACCGTCCCCCCCCACCACCGTCCCCTTCCAGGCCGGTGTTTAAGAAGTCCCGTGGGACACGGAGATGAGAGCTAGGTAAACACATTGAGGAGAGGCCGTAAAAAGACAAGAGACTGGAAGTCGTCACAAAAAGGAACTTAGAACAGAAAGTTCACTTGAAGAGGCAGAAAGAAAGAAAAAAACAATCTGTCAGATTGAATTCAAAAGTAGGAAAAAGTGGTGTGAAATATCCAGTTTTAGAGTAAAATAAACATTAATTGACTCAAATGGCCATTCAGACATTTAGCATGAAAACCAAAAGCAGAGACAGGCAGCAAACTGAGCGGGATTTAAAAAGGCAAGATGTAAACAGATCATAACAATGAGCCTTAGTCCATCTGTGAAACAGGTTAAGTACAGAGGAATGTTTCTCTTTCAGGATTAAAATGATCATATATATTATTGTTATCTGAAGTGCCTCTGCTGACTCAATCAGCTTGTTTGGAAATTTAACTTGTGTGAGTGGCAAAGTTGGATAAAGAGGCGCAAAAGAAAAATAAACTAAATATCTTGTAAACTGCGGTGGGAAAACTGCAAACAAGTAAGTCCAGGATGCGCAAAACAAGTTACCCACATAGTCAATAACCTCCCTGCTTGTGTGTTGAGGTAAAAGTGAAGTTAGTTGAAAAATAGTAAAGCAACTAAGTGAATTTGATCTGAAATTAAGTAAAAACTACAGTAATATATCATAAAAGCATTTCGTCTTTACTACTGTTAACCAGCAATTATTACATTTATGAGAGCCATCTTCTGTGCAGATATAAGAGTGTAGACATAATAAAAAATAATGACTTTGTGAGCCAAAAAACCTCATTATTGAACTCAAACCGAGAAGGTAAAAGACATATGTGTGTGGATTTAATCTCATTAAACATGAAGCATCCTATCATCTCTCAGAACCAAAACAACGAAGCATGAAGTGTTTACCTGGAAGTCAAACACTATTTCACTTTGGAGGTCCAAAGAGAAAAAGGAGGTTGCTAGAGAGAGAGAGAGAGAGAGAGAGAGAGAGAGAGAGAGAGAGAGAGAGAGAGAGAGAGAGAGAGAGAGAGAGAGAGAGAGAGAGAGAGCGAGAGAGCGAGAGAGACGGCATGACTCAGGGAAGGGAGGGAAAATAAATACAATGATGAAGACACTTTAGGCTTTTCATAGCTCATTTGGTTTACTGAGAAAACCGCATCAGTCCGAGGCCTGCACTGCGCCTTGTGTGTGTTCTCCTCTCCCACCGCATTTACGTGTGTGTTTGTTGTCACCATCTGAAGAAAGAAGCGGGACTCGTTTATTTCCCGGCGTACGTTTAACACCTCTGTGGTCCAGTTCAATCTCTCCTCTCCCTCTTCTCTTTTCTCCTGTCCCCCCGCTGAATGAATGAGTAAGTGGGCTCAGGTTGTAATTACAGTAATGAATGATTTCTACCTTTCCGCCCTTGTTGCATGTTTTTTTTGACCCCCCCCCTTCCCCGAAGCCCCTTTCACCCCCCCCCCCCCCCCCCTGTTCCGCTGGATGTGGGCTGGCTGCTCAGGCGTCTTTGTTTTTGGTAAGGAGATCCCCTGTTTATGTGGAGGTGGGTGTCCCTGGGAGTTCTTTTTTAACCACACTTCTTTGATCTGCTCCTCCTCCTCTTGCCTCAGAGAGTGTGTTGGAGTGTGAGAGATGGTGCATGCAGCTCTGATAACAGCCCGACAACAAGGGACACTGACGCTGCCCTCACAAGTGCACGTGCATGTGTTTTGGTGTGTCTCCGTTCTTGCGACGCAATAACAGCGCGGGCTCGGTGGCTCTGGTGTCTGACGGGAATGTAATAATGTGGTGTGGGACAAGTTTATTAGGGAAAAGTCACTTGAAACATCAACTTCCATCTGTGAAGACTCAATCAAGTCTGAAAGTCCAACAGCTGGCAATAGCACTCTGTCCATATGGTATGTGGTTATTATTTCAGACAAATGTCATGATTCAAGCCCAAATGTTCCTTTTTCCTCTCTCAGTAAATGAAAAGATCAGCTGTTTCTGCATCTGTTTTTTGTGTGTAATACTAAAGCTGCGCAAGTCAATGTACAACTTGTCATCACGTGTCCACACAAAATGCTAACGTAACGACATTTTTAGTTATATTTCTACAGCGTTATATCATGTTTTGTTTCAGTGTGACTTATTTGATATTTGAGGCAATAATTAGAGGCCACAATGATGCACCAAGCTGTTTTAGGTTGTAATTTTCAGGCAGAAGTTAACCTTTTATCAGGTGAGTGAGAATATGTCGTGAGTTCCTGTAACCTAAAACTAACGATGACAAGCTAAATAAAGTGGTTAAAACTAAATTAAAGTGCTAGACACTGAAGATCTATAGAAATAGTGACACATCTGAAAACAGACAACACGTTTGATAGGATAAACATAAAACTGATGCATTTTATGGTTTACAGCAGCGAATCAAACCTTGAAAAATGAATGACTGAGCTTTCATGAGGATTTCTTCCCCATGAAAGACGCTTTTAAGGTATATATATCATGACACCCTTATGATTTTGGTAAACTTTTGCTCAAATGCCAAAAGCATACAATTATGTTGGGGTTGTTAAGACCGTGTAACCTTGTTCTGGGCCCTCAGAATAAATAATAAGGCCAAACTTGTGCCAAATCACACGTACGGATGATGTGATCTGCTGAAATGCTTGAACAAGCTAACAACTTCAGAACTGAAGGTGTTACCGTTGCACAGTTGTGCAGTCACTGCCCCACAATCAGAAACACTTCGTCTGCAGCTTCTTTGGATTTCAATCCCAACCACATTCACATCTAAATCATCAGTTATTGAGCTGACTCAGTGTATTGAAGCTGCGGGCTGATGTACGCTTCATTTAGGGAAGTAAAACTGCACATTTTGCACGTTTGCACCAACAATGTGATCGGATTTTTTTTTTGGGGGGGGGAAAGCAAAAACCCAAGAGGAAGAAGCTGAAACACTAGTGTGGATTTTTATGTGTATTTCCCCCTTTGTTCCGCTGAACTGAAGAACAGTGAGTGAGCAGGGTTTTGCTCTGATGCCTTTACACCAGCTTCTTGTCTGGCCTTTCACCCTCACACCTCCTCCCTCCCGGGGTCACAGCCGGACCCTCCGACAGGCGTGTGGAGCGTTACCTGTCAGGCAGAGCGAGCTCTGGGATCAAGGCCTGAGCACCTCCCGTCCAAACCTCCCCCCGCCCCGCCCGGCTCAAACAGCAGAGTGGTGGGAGGGGAGAAATGATATGAAGCCCGGAGTCGCTGACCCCTGGTTCCACAGGCGGTTCACACAGAGTTGAGTCGAAGGTGCAGGACAGTTTGTTAATTCCTCCCTTCCTCAGTGGGCTCCAGTGAGAGCTTGCATACGGTATTACCCTCTACAATTACAGTGCATGAAGTACAACTGGAGTGAAAGCGGAAATCCTTTTTAAATTACAACCAAGTCAACTTGTGGATGAAAAATGAACAGCTGTTGTAAACTCCCCTGTTTGCCTTTAAGGAGGATTCAAAGGATAAGTGATCAAATCTGCAGCATTTGATGCATCACATGAGAATTGTGTTTCGGAAAAAAAACCTGTGCAGTTCTTTAATTATTATGAATTCAAACGTCATGATTTGCCTTCTGTGATCTTTCTTGCTGTTACTGTTACATTTTCTGTAATGGCCATTAAAAGCTATGCACATATCAATTCTAAAACTGTTAAGCGGTCTTTTTTGCATTTTTTGGCATCACTCTTTTATGTACTCCCTATATCACGGGTGTCAGATGCATTTCAAAATGCTGCATACAGCCCAATATTATCAAGAAGCTCTTCAGCAGAATCTATCCATCTGCCCTGATTTTGATGATGTAGCTTCAGAAATGTGGTGGGTGGTAAAAACCATGGGAATATTACGAGAAGTCAAATGAAAGTTTCTCGGCTGGGATATAAGCTAATAAAAGTTAGCGTTACAGAGCCAATAAAAGTGTGACATGTAGCGCTAAAGTTTAAGCTCTGCTGTTATTATGATGTCACATTATCTCTGCTCGGTTGAATATCAAACTGAATGGGAAACTAAACAGCCGCTCAGGGAATACATTGTGGGTTTTTCTTCCAATATAATGGCGGTTTTGGTGGGACTATTCGAGAAGCACCTGTGTTTGTGAACATTTCAAAGCACATGAGCACTTGTGTTTGTATGCATATGAATGATCTATGAACTATGATGTGTATAAACCAGACTGCCGTAGGAGAATGATGGACGAGGCAGGGAGCTGTGAGAGCAGTGATCTACCGGCTTACATCTGTGCTGTCAATAACAATGAGCTGCTTTCTTAATGAAACACCCCAGCTAAACCAGAGAGTGTTTGTAATTAGGGTGGCAAGTTGGTAAAGAGGAACACTCCACCAGGGCAGATTGTTAAAGAGAGGATAATAAAGCCCCCTCCTCTTCTCCATGTCACCTCTGTAACCTGTTAAAAACCTCCATCCTGTCCCCGCAGCCCACTTATCCCTTCCTCTGCTCCCCCGGCCGGGCCGCACAGCGGTCCGGCGAGAGGCATGTAAATCTGGCCCCCTTTGAGTGAGCAACGAACTCTGGAGAAAATAAATCTGCCGAGGTTCACAGTGAGTTCAGCCAAGCCGCAGCTCCGGGCCTTCTCTCCCCTCGTCCTTTCTCTCAGGAATCGTCTGCCGTTGCATCTTTCTCTCCATCTTCAGCTGTTGCTCTGTCTGTCTCCTTCCCATCTCGCCTCCGTGTCCAAACTCATCACAGACAAAACGACAGTGATGTCATTGTTCGGATCACCACCTCGGGGAGGAAGAGGGACCGTCCCCTCACGTGTGTTGTGTCTACTCGGGTTTCATCTGGTGTCTATTCCCACTGAGCTCGGGACAAATCGAATGCATCAGTATGAGCCCGTTTCCAGAAAGTGGGATTAAAACCCAGCAGGCTCTCTACAGTGGGAACCACATGACAGGAATGATCATGTTTCAGCAAGTTACTCACAAAACAACGCGATAATAAAGTTTGCATGTCGTGGGCCGGAAGGGCTGCTTTGATGCTTCAGAAACAGGAACTGGATTTGATCTTATGTCAATAACCACTGTTACACTTGTTCCTGGTGACATTCAGTGTTCTTTAAGCTTTCAAAAGTAAAAATAGATAGACAGATTGAAACTTTACATTATAAGCAAATAAGATTTAATACACTGATGCACAGATTTTTTATACTCTTAAAGTTATGTAGTTCTTGTTTTAGATTTTCAAAAAACAGAAAAACCTATTTGATCAAGTTTAAATTACTTTCTAGAACATTTGATATTTCAAAATGGCATACAGTGGAGGTAAAACAGGATTCAATTCAATAAATAGACTTTATCTTGAGTTGAACAGATCATGTTATTTCACCAACATGGCACAAGAAAATAACCCAAACCTACACATATATTCACGTGCATAATGCATTACAAATAACCGTCATTATGGATTGAAAAGGCAAACTCTAAAAATCCAACTGAGAGTTTAGCGTGTTGGTCAAAGGCACGTCAACATACCGGGGATTGAAGCATTGTTGCAAGAAAAACACAATCTGCTCGACCAACTGAGCCACAGAGCCACAGATGTCCATTCATAGCAGTTATATTATTCATGTTTGTGCACAATAGTATTATGATATCGTTTTGTTGGTTCAGAATTCAATCATTCTGTCTGAATATCATCAATGTGTTTTCAGCCTTTTGTCAAACTAAGAGCACGGATAGTATTTTCAGTTTTTAACAAGCATATATTACTAATTTGTTTGGAGAAGTAAAGTGGCAAGATTTAAGTGAAAGTTCACCTTGCCTCATATGAACATCTTAGAATTGAGTCCTGATTGGATTTGCATGCTCTTCCTGCCCATACGTCAGATTCATCCAGTTACATTGATTGGCTGTATGAAAGATGAATGCGTTCAAGGCACTCAAGTTCAGAAAGAAGTGAAGACCTTCAGCTTGTTTCACTTATAAAAGTGATGTTTAACTTGATCGCTTCTAACACAGTAACTGCAGGAGGTGCTGAGAGAGTGCTGTGCCACATTCATTCCTATACATAAATAAAGTAGTAAAGCTCTGTTGCAGCACCATCTCTCCCCAGTGAAGTTAATAATGCTTCATCCAAATGTGCTTCCAGCCAAAAATAACAGATAGCAAATGACTCACTTCATGAGTTTAAGCTCTTTGTCACCACACAGAAAGCAGAGAGCGTCTTTGAGTGAGCTGGGGTTGTTTACTGGAGAGAGCATCCCACTGGTGGATCACGTCAAGCAGCTCTGTGTTGACATTTCTAAAACCTCTCCTCTGATGTCGCTGTTTATCAGAAATGGACAGATAGTTTTTAAAAGAGATAGCAGGAGGAGGAGGAGGAGGAGGAGGAGGAGGAGGAGGAGGAGGAGGAGGAGGTCTGGCCACTGAGTACTTCCAGACCTCTAATGAACGAAGACGGATATGAAAACGCAGTGTCCACCCTGACCCTGTAAACTTTGACCTTTGACACAGCATAGCACAGGGGTCTGCGGGCGGCTTAGAAAGAGAGAACTTTTGTCAAGGGGAGACGGCTTCATTCGCACTACGTAATTACATGACATACTTCCAACGCATTTAAGCAGTTTTACTGTGGCAGTGGAAGAAATGTTTTCACACTATAAACCAGCTCAAATTGTGGAAAATATCAGCTTGCAGTAAACAAGCAGGAAAACAAAGGCCACATTGTGGCTTCTGGGCTTATTCAGATCGAGTATATGAAGAGAGCCTCATACCATGCATGTGCACAATGTGTCCATGTTATACTGATATATAATACTGCTCATTATTCCAAACCACTGCTCCTTTGTTTATGCTTCCAAGACAAATTGTATGAGTAATTGTAGGTAACCCGTCTGTCTGTCATTAGCTGCCCCGTCTCCTTATCTCTGGTTCTTAGACAAATCCCAAACCTCTGATATTTTTGATGTCTCCCCTTGACAAGTGTTAAGGATGTCTCGTGGTAATGTGCAGCTCATTCAGCAGGGCCTCTTCCTTAGTCTCTGACCTCGAAGTAGGAGGATTCTCGGTTTATACAGGGAGTAGTGGGAGTATTAGATTACACTAAAACTGTAATCACAAGGCCTCTTAGCTGATAAATAGAGGGAAACTGCTGTACGATTGCATGAACGTGCATGCTCGGGATACGCAGGGCAAAGCGTTGTGCGTAAAGTTTTTAAGTTTGTTAGAAGTATTGAACAGGTTAGTTGCTTTCAGGGTCTGCAGCCATGCTGTTATTACTTGGTGTGACCCTTTGATTTGTTGGATGACAGTCTGTCCTCACAAATAAAAAACATGACTCAATTTTTTTTATTTTTTTTCAAGTGCTGTTTCTAAATGCCTTCACTTGTTTAGAAAAAGTAAAGGACAAAACACAATAATGAAACCCAAGTAGAGAGATCAGTGATAAGCTAACTCATTGTAGCATTAGCATCAAGGCCGGACTGTGAGGGTGAATGTGGAAACAGGCCTAATGAAGGCTGCGAGGATCATGTGCCTGAGGACAGGAAACACTCTAACTGAGTAGATTATCAAAATAAAGGACAGATTGAGGTCATTTCTTTCATCGTTGGTTGCAATTTGTTGCTGTTTTAAGGTTTCAAGACTTTTGACATGAAATGATGAGTAAACAGAAAAAAGTCATTACCGAGTTGTTGTTGTTTGTTTTTGTTTTTACTTTATCTGCATGTTTTCTTCATTAATTGATTGAAATATTACTTTTTATTGTCACATTACTTTGTATTACACATCAGTACTTATAATTGAATGAGTGTACATATGATATGTGTCTGCATGTATATAAGAAAGTTTCATTTTTTTTCTGATTATTGAATAATTAACTAATATAGTCACTTCCATAAAATACATAGTCAATCATTAAAGCAAAAAAACACAACAAAACAAAAACATCCACCCACAATTCTAAATTTAAGGCCAGATAGATAATCATGAAACCCTCACTTAACAATAATGGTAATAACATGAAAAGAGCCCCCACATAGAGTTAGAGGAAGCTTGACAAAGCAAAAAAATGAAGTGAAAGGAGTCTATAGTGTCTATTAGTAAGTAGAAAGGAGAGTGCTGTCAAAGACAAAACTGATCTGAGTGCTGCAGCATCACCGAAGCCGTGGGGGTCAGAACTGACACAACAAACACAACCAAACGGGCTTGATCCAATCTCCTTCAAACAACTTCTAATTTCATGTTGCATATTTGAGCTTCAATGCCCAACTGTGTTTTCGCTGTGTGCACTCTGACCCCTGTCCCTCATCCTTATAACCCCTCATCATCTTGCCATGCTCAGCGCGGCTTAGGCCAGCCCACTCAACAGGACAAACTGCAGGCCCCCTAATCAGCTCATTTAGAGCAGATCAATGGCACTGATGACAAGAGCCTGAGCGGAGACTGTGGACCCAATAAGGGGCCGAACAAAACAGCCTTCTTAAACGACGGCCTTGGAGCAAATAACCCCCTGGGCGTGGAGGTCAGGAGGTTTGTGACCTAGGTGGGTGCAGCAGTGGAGGTGTCCGACTGGGCCTTAGGGGGAGGTGGGGAGTTGAGTCCCTGGTGTCCCCGCTGGTGGGCCAGCTGAACAAACAGCTTGGAACAAGGCCCGATTTCAACGTGCAGAGACACAGAGCTCCAGCCATGCGAGCCCAGTTTCAGACCAGACCAGGCAAGACTCAAACCCAGGACAGCACGAGGACAGTGAGCAGCTTTCTTCTCTGGAGAAAAGGGTCGCACATAGCAAAACAGACATAGTGACAGAACCCACGCAGTGGTAGAGGCACAGACACATTCACGCATACAGTGTTTGGAAATTAGATGTACACACCACCTCACGAATTCGAGCAGGCTCAGTCTGTCTCTCAACTATATAACAAAAGGCCTGTGTCTATCCGGCTCAAAATAACACTCTACGTTAACGCTATCTTCAAGCAAATGATCTTCACTCATCCATCTTTCCACAGTGCATTCACTGTTTCTACAAACTTCACTGCTCTCAGGCAACTCCTAAAAATCTGGCCCAATCGCTCCCCAATGGCAGCCAAATTCCAGGAACTATTCCATATCTGCACCCTGTTTTCCAAGATGTACGTTCTTTTGCAACACTGATTATGTAAACGCTTGGAGATCAGACAGCTGGAAATAGCTGAAAAGATGCCGACTGTGGTTATTACAGGCCTGGGAAAAGCAAGAGTATAACTGAAGAAAACGATAGTGGTTGTCCAGATATAACCAATTCCCCCTGCTCGTCTTTGATGCCAAACAAAACACAGACAAGCCTCCGTCGGCTCTGAACAACCTGCGTCGGATTCCTGATTGCATGCGCTCCAGTTCTGGCAAAATGGGGTCACCGCAAGATATAAAGAGGTTTTGGGTAAAATACACATGCACACCATGATACACACAGACAGCCTTGTTTGGGGCAGTGGGGGGCACAAGCGCTGATAATGAGTGGCACACATGAAAGGGTGGCTCCTCCCGAGAAAACAAACTTCGCCAGTGGAGCCGTTGTTAGCAAGCTGACCTCTGAGCCTCTCAGTGGACACATTGTCCTCCGATGGATCTCCCCTGACAGACTGTCACTCAACTCCGCTCTCTCAATCAGCCAATCGCAGCCCCACTTTGGCAACCCGCTGGGAATCCTCCTCCCACTGAGGTATACTGGTGAGGAGCCAGGTTTGGACGGCAGAGGACAAGTGTGGGTCTGTGGCTGTCACTGAAGTGTGAAGATAAGGCTGAGGGCTGTTGGTAATTTATAACATTAGATAAACAAGTTCACTCACCAAACAAAATTAAGGCTGATAGTGTCATTTATAATCTACTTCAAAGTAGAAAAAATAAAGCTCTGTCAAACAATGGAGGAAAAAAAACAACTTTTCTCAACAGCCATTGGGGTTCTTATTGACATGACATGGATAACCTCTGTTACCTGCAGTCTGTGGAGGCTTAACTGAAAGAAAATCTTGAAGGAAAGAATGGCTCGAAAGATGTGCTCAAAGTGGGCCTCTTTGAAATCTGCACTCTTTCTGAAGACCTTAAATTTGAAATTAAATTTGCTTTTCTGTCATTTGTTTTTATAATCTGACATCCTCACCTCAGCCCCATTGGGAGTAACTTGAGGTTTAGTCTAGCCCATGGACATGCAGACCCGGTCAGCTGGGCAATTGAACCAACAACCTTCAGAGTGTAAGAGGATCCACTCCCCAAAATGAACCACAACCACACTCTGTAAATGTCCAATCTTTCTTTCTTTTTTCATCCCTTATCCACTGTGATGGTCTGGTGATCTGTCCGGGGCCGATCGTCACCCAGAGTAAACTGAGATCTGCTCAACCCCTCTGTGACCCTAAAGCGGTACATACTAAGATGGATGGACTGACCAGCACTTAATATAAAGATCTGTGGGTGTTCACCTTTACGATGCGTACTAGTGAATTTCTAGTAAACAAAAAAGGAGTTGAACAACCTCCAGAGGAGTTAGGTGATGAGTCAATGTTATTCTCTCAGTTGGAGAAAAAAAAGTAATTGAATGCAAACACAACTTCATGAAGCCTGAAGATAAGTCTGAAAATATAGGTTTTTGTTTGTATTTTAGTTCAAGAAATGCAAACACAAACACACATATATTGTGTTTTCTTGAATTGCTTTACCTGAGAACATGTCTTACTTGCCTAACCCAACTTTAACCCACAGATACACATGAAAACCTGCCGTGATTAAAAAAAAAATGTCTGAGTTCTTTTCGATGACCGCACTTGGTGTATGTTGTATCAGGCCTTTGCATTGAATTACATTTGTTCCCTGGAGATTTACTCTTAACTCAGCCCTCACTACTACCGGTACTTGCCTTATCGTAACCTCAAACAAACTGTCTATAAGACCGTTTTATAAGCTCTATATTTAAGACGGGTTTCAATAATGTGAGTGTGTTAACAGATTCAAGTTCCCACATTGTGTGTAAAACACATACGCGCATGCATACACACACGGTGCACGGACGACTCATCCACGGATAACTCGTCCACAAAACTGTAAACCTGGACAACTCATCCACAGGATTCCAAACAACTCGTCCACGACAATTTTTTCCGCATTATTGATTTGAAGGATTGGATTTCATAGTATATTTAACGTATTTGGAAGGATTGTTAACTATAGCTGACACAAAAACATAAGACATATCAATATATTTCACACAATGATAAAGTTACTTGATAAACATGACTAAAATATGACTGATAGTCATTAGCAAGCTGGGACGTGCATACAAAGCACACAGCAGTGCTGAAGTTTCGCCATGTGCGCAAAGAAGACCATTCTTCGCGAGAATAAAAAGCCATATGATACCATACTAAATATATATGCACATATACTATATATATGAAACATATAAACCACATAAATTAGAAATAATATGTAAAACTGCATTGTGCAGGATATATTTTCTCTATAAAATTCAGAAATCTCATCCGGGGACGAGTTGTCCATGGATGAGTTGTCCTAGAATCTGCACGCACACGCACACACACACACACACACACACACACACACACACACACACACACACACACACACACACACACACACACACACACACACACACACACACACACACACACACACACACACACACATACACACACACACACTGGTAATTCCCTCTGGAGCAAGCTGAGGAATCTGTGAGGTGTCAGGGCTCACTGTAACGCTCCACATTGTGAGGAGACAAAGGGCAGGGAGTGGGGATGAGTGGGTGGAGGTTCGCTCCTGCGGACTGCATCTCTAGTTACAGGTCCTCTCAGGGCGTCCATGGGTGTGCTGCGTAGGAGGAGAAGGTGGTCAATTGTGTCCCGTGACTGAGTGAGTGAGGGATGGGGAGGAAGGGGGCACTGCATGCAGGGTTTTCACATGTCAGAAACTGTATTTCGAAAAAACCATGTGGATCTCATGGCACACACACACACACACACACACACACACACACACACACACACACACACACACACACACACACACACACACACACACACACACACACACACACACACACACACACATAGACGTGCCTCCTCTTTCGCCTGTCGTCACCTTGACGCCTCAGAGATGGACGACGGGTTTCCCGCGTGTAAGATTTCTGGTTCTGCTCAACAAGACATCAACAAAAATCTCCTGGCTGGGACACTAAAAAGCCTTCAATAATATCAGTATATTTCATTTCAGCCATCATCACAGTTTGAACTTATGGTCTCTGTGTAAGCCTCAGGAGCTCGAAAGGCCGATCTTCACTATGAAAGGCCTCGTTGTGTTAAAATAAATGCCAGGAGGCTTGATGGTGGCCCAGACGAAAGTAGATAACAGTGTGCATCATCACAGTTCTTAAACAAGGAGTAATAAGGAAGCTTTTTCCATGAATTAAATCTGATGCTCCAGTTTCTGTGGAGCAACATGAATGCTAAACATGAACTAACACAATTAGGTGTTTTCAAGTCTACAAAGAAATATTCTTAGTGCATATTCAATCACAAGAGATTGCAGTTTCCTGATTAGTCTATTGTCTGTTGACCAGCTGCAGACGCTTGCCCAACCCAGGTCATTTCTGGCCAAGCTTTACTTGACCTCCAGCTTCCCTTTCCATGAGGGGGATGACTTCCTTCATTTCAAATAAACAACAGGTCGTCTTCTGCCTGACTCTGTCTTCACTCGGCACACAAAGACACGTCCTCCCCGTGAGCCACAGACCCGATCCAGTTGGATCGGAGCACATAATCTGTGCCACATGGATGAGAAAGCTGGGAGGATTAAAGGGGGAAATCATTTCTCAGTGGCGGCAGAAACAAAAGTGTGTGTTCGCTTCTGTGAAGAAGAAGTCCTCTCATTGCTGATGGTGGATAAGGGCTTTTTTGTGCTGGCCTCCTATTGTCTTGTTACCTTATAAATCATCTGATGCCGACACCTGATACCTAATATTGCAGCCCATTTGTCACCCATGTTTACGTCTGGGATGTGGAGTACCGTCGGGATGGGATACTCCCCGCCCCCCAGGGTGTGCGTGCTGCAGGGATAAGTGACTCTGTGAGTCAGTTGGGGAAGAAGGGGGAGGTCAGCCTGGGTGGAGGAGTGCAGGAATAGGGCAGCCTACTCCGGTAAGCTGGAGGAAACACAGGTCTTATCATGTCCCAGTGAGAGAAGAAAAGATTTAGAGCAATGTAATGAGTTACTGAGGTAGCAAATGAGTCACATTGAGGAGGACTATATAAGAAATGCAAAAACATTCACACAAGTTGGTGCAGTTTTAGTCACCAGATTCTGCATTCAGTGTACAATAATGTGCTTGATTGCATTTGTCATGACAAATAACCAATGGAAAGGAAAAGTATTTCCAGAAGTATTTCCTACATGCATCACCAATCAGCTTCTGGACTTGTTACTTGATATGTCATTGATCGACTAAGGCACAAAATATACAAAACTGTTCTTCATTTAAAAAAACCCAACAACAACCTGGGAGTTAGTGCAAAGCAGGCAGGAAGTGTTTTGTTTTTTGGCATTGGGTTGCAACTGGACACTGCATTGTGGTACTTTTACATATTTTTTGAAAATAAGAATAAAATCTACAACTTGGATGAACTTCAGTTTAATGCTGTTGAAAAGTAAACACAGTCACCAAAGGAAAAAGAGCAATGATGGTTGCTCATGCTGGAAACTAAAAGAATTAATAAATAAATGAATCAACCAGTGGGAAAGTCTGACTGGGGTGGGATGGTGGGGAAGTGGTTTGTGTTGTCACCTCACAGAGGGAAAGCTTATGGTCCCAACTCGATCGTGAGCTATGTTTTCACTACGCCTGCATGGATTATCAGCTATTTTCCAAAATCAAAAGGTTTGGTGGCACTAGAATGTCTGCCTGTGTATTATCCCTGCGATGGGTCTATAAATTGAGGTACTCTGACATTTAGTTGAAGAATATAAAGTGAAAATCTCCAGAATTGTATGTAGCCACTGACAGCACAATGTCAACAGATGTGTACAAACCTATAACAAAGTCAGATCTTGGAACTCATTGCAAGTAATGTTCTTTTCACAATAGTAATGCCATACAATAAAATAGTTGACCACAATGGTGAAAGGCAGAAAGACACGGGACATTTCATCGCAGTGAAGGATATTTAGCAGAAATCTTTGTGATGAATTTTCCAAACATAATATGGTTTTCTCAAAATAAATACTGAGGGGGCGGTCTTACCGCCAAGGACCAGATAATTAATACTAGAGAAACCTTTGTGAATGGAAAGAGTAAAAGGGTAACCAGATTGTCTGGATAGAGCGTTGAATCATGGTTTACTGGACTCGCAAGTGGTTTTATTGTGTCATTGTGAAAGTGAAGCTATGCAAATCTGAGTTCCACCACATTTGTTGTTTCACTTGGAAATGATAAGGAGCTGCATTAAAGAAGAAAACCAATGTGATATGATCAAAAATATTTTTGAGTCACTTTCTTTTTTAAACCATCGTCCTAGATTTACAACAAAGCAATTGTTTTTGTCTTTTGCAGTACACTGAGAAAGTCAACCTGACTATAAACTAGTGGCTCTTTCTGTACTTTACAATATGCATGTCCCTGTTTATTCAGCAGCCTCAGCGCCACCCCTCCGCTCTGTCTTTTGCACTCCATCCAGTTCTGAACACAATAACTCTCAATGCCAGCGCATCGGTAAATAGTCGCAGGCTCTCTGGCATAAAGAAAATAGCCGAGCAGGGAGAAGAAAAGAAAGAATGGAGGAGGCAGGGGAGCAAGGAGAGAAGCGGAGCAAAGAAAAGATTAGACCCTGGTGAAGTACAACTTTTCCAAAGCTGGTTCGGTTCTTGGCAGAAGGCCAGGGGAGGCAGACAATACAACGCTGTGCGGATCCAGGGACCTATAGACGCTCACTGGAGCATTGAGCTATTGGGAAGAAGGGTAAAGGGGTGGAGAGGGTGTGTGTGGGGGCAAAGCCCTCTGTTTTCCAAAGCTAAGCGTAGAGGACAAGATGAGGCACTGCGGTGGCTGGAGCCAGCATGGTTGAATTGGTGCAGCAGATATAACAGGGCAGTCACAATGTATAGAAAATATTGACCTGACAGATTTGATCAGGGGTTGTATAGGTTTCTTACTGTCCTGCTTGCCCCTCCCTCCCACTGCAGTCTAACCCCCCGGATTTTAATACGAAACCCTCCCATCACAGAGCCTCCATACCCCCGGTTCAGATCTCACTGTGGCAGCACCTGCTCTGTGTCAGAGGAGAAATGAGGGGGCCAAACAATGTACCACAAACAATCTGTCAAAGGGCCATCTCAATACATCCCGCGGGCCTTTTAATAAGGAAGGACAAGAGGAATAACAACTGATTTTTGTTTCCCCTCCTCACTTTGTATTCCATCCTCAAGCCCTCTCCTCAATTCATTACATTTTCATTCATTTCAATCAGTGTTTCATTTCCTTTCTCTCCTCACGGCCCTCTTGGCGATACGCGGAGGGTCAAAGCTTGGAAAAAAAAAAAAAAAAAAGCATAAGAAAGGCAAGAGAGATGAGGAGGAGGCGGAGGACGAGGAGGAGGAAGAGAGGTGCACCCCTCTAAGATCAAAGGCTTGATCCCATTATGAGAACTGTACAATAGAGTACTGCAGAGAGTACGCTCAGACAAACTACCCCCCACCATCACTGCCTGACACCCGTCGCGGTCCGCTCAGGGCCAACTGACAGCCGAGCTGGAGGGGAGTGAGCGGGACTGTATACAGTGAGAGTACAGTAAAGTTCATCAACATATTGAGGCAGTTAGAGGTGAACACCCACAAGTCAGGGTCACAAATTCACACAGATGTGAAACATGACCCCTTTATGCACCAAGAAACTATTTTTGTACACACAAATTGTTTACTTTGGTTAATTTTTTATTCAAGAATGTAAATTATTGATAACTTGAGACTTTGTCACTGCGAGAGAGTATTTTCACTATAAACAATCATTTGATTCATTGTTACCATCAAGCCATTAACTTAGTACAGCTTTATTTTAGAGAAATAGCACATCTTGGTGATATCTTACAAGAGCCAGCAGTGACAGCAGAGACAAAAAGTGTTTTAACGTCTAATCAAAACCATCATCTCTTCTTAGTGTTTGCCAAGAAAATAAAGAGGTTGAACAGTGAATTGTGTTTATAAAGTACGCCCAGCTTAACTAAAGCTAAAGCACTAGCACATTCCCTGGACACTAAATAAAGAAAAATCTGAAATATAAATACAGATTTCTTTGGGGGGGGGAAAAGGAGTTGCCATGAGGAGATTTTCCAATGATTTTATGGTGAGAATAAACAAGCAGAAAACAACCATGGAACATAAAGCACAAAAAATAAATCCACTGAAACCAGACGTCACTCTGTGGATTCAGCACATGCACATGTCCAATCATATTCACTCACTTAATATTTAAAACGGTATATTGTGAACGAAACTATTATTAAAAAAAACCAACAAAAGAAATGCTGCCAGATATCACTCCTTAAACGTATTAGTACATCTTGTAATTAGGGTAGAGTCTTCTAAGAAAGCTCCTATTTATGTTTGATTCTGTTGCAAGAGTTGCAGTGAAGATGTAACCAGAATCTGGAGGCAAGCAGTGAACTAACATACAATATCCTGTCTTCACACAAGCTGGATATAAAGTGCAAGGGGCCGGCCCCATGTATCTAAAGACTGATAAACCATAGTGTCACGGATTGTGTACGCTTCATAAAAAAAAAAAATATAAAAGACAATTGACAAAAAAAAAAAAGATCCCCAAAGATTCCCCCACAGAGGGGAGGTGACGGTTGGGACTGTGCCCCCACAGCTGTAACCAGTGAATGACCTCGGGGCACAGCTCTACATCCACACAATACACAAGACTCGGGAATTTCTCAGCGCTTTATAATGTCCTGTACCTTTTCAAGATGCCTTTGTTTTGTGCTCACCTCTTAGTATTTCAAGTGCTCAAGAGCACTTTTGATGATTGCTTCTCACTAATTCCCCCGTTATTTCAGTTAACTCTATTCTCTACCTTTTTCTTCCCTGTTCTTGTCCTCCACGTCTCCCCTTTCTTCCCCTCCCTTTCTAAGCCTGTGGGGCTTATCTGTGGGGATGAGGGAGAGAGGAGAATGGGGAAGACAAGCACTTTCATGGCTGAGTTGGGAGCTATTAGCCCCCTGTGTACTCAGCCCTGTTCTACCTCCTCTCAGTATTAATCTGCAGTGACAGCTTCGCTGTTTACCAAATCCACCCAGGATCCTGGGGGATGACTGGCCTGGCGCCACTCTGCTCCATTAACCTCTGACCTCCAGCGTTACAGCACCAGAGCCGGGCCTAGGGCTCGGGGTTAGCCGGCCTGTGCAACCGGTTGGACACCTGTCTGATGTCCGAGACACAACTCCTGTCACATACAGACAATCTGTGCACAGAAACAGTTCTCAGCTGGAGTTAAAAGAATTGCTGTGGGGAAGTTTCAGCATTATTCATTCAAAGTTTACATTTGCATTCGGACCATTTACCAGGGAAAACATAGGGGAAATATTTCGGCTCAAAATATTTTCTGCTATATTCTCATAATCTATGGAGACTTTTAAATAGAATGACAACGTGACAAAAGGTTCCATGGATTTTGGTATTTAATAATTAATTTGGTGTTGCAGTTTTGTTTGTCACTTCTAAAAATTACCCATATATTCTCCTAGCTGATGTTCTCATGTTTAATTTGATGTGTAACACAACTATATTCATTTGTTTGAAGAGTTTTTGCATGTGTGAGCTGTGAGACACAATTTTACTTGAGATTTTTCAAATCATCGCGTAACATTTGCAGGTGTTTGAAATGCAGGCTTATGAAAATATATTGGATTTTAACTATTTCCAAAATATTTTTTTTCTGCAAAATAGTCTCATGGTCATTGCAGATGTTTTGAATCCACCTCAAACTATTTTCATTTCAAGTCTGCAAATGGAAAAGTTTGTGAAGTGATTCTTCTGGATCATTATTCTCATCTTGCAGCTCCTTGATGAACTTTATTTTGTTTGATGTCTCTTTGCAAAATGATTGCTGGAATGAGAAAAAACTCCATATATATATGGTCAGGAGACCTTAATGGTCTTGCATAACGCTGATGAGACTGCTGCACAGCAAGCGAGCATCTGCTACAAGAACATCATGGGCCAGATTTGTTTTATTTCATTTATTGAAAGCCGTGTGAATGTTCAGGGAGTGACATTCATGTGAACCTCAGCAAAATTCAAACCATTTATTTTTTGCAACAATCCTGCAACATTTGTGATTTGTGAAGTCCCAACTCACTATAAGTGAAAAACTGTAGCTGATCAGCTGTTTCGATTTATTAACAGTTGTGCACTTTCAGATGTACACGATATCATCTCAATGCCTTCACTGGAACTGTTATAAAGTTCAGAGTACGGCTGCATTTGAAGTGGTGGAAAAACAGTCGACTTACAATCAGATTACTTCTTTGGGACCCAGACAAGCTACCCAAATCGCTCTTGTAAGAACGAGATCCAAGCGACCTTAAACGCCTATCTGTGTGCAGTTTGCATCCTCTTCCTGTGTATGTATAGGTACTCTTAAGAAATGTCTTTGAAATGTATACAACTTGCTTGTTCGTTTGGCCAGATTGGAGTCTCTTGTGGGCCTTATGTTTGACACGCCTGTGCTAGACTCACTCAGAACATGTCATTTAATATTACAAAAGTTTATTTTTCAGCTCAGGAAAAATCCTTTACATGACTGTTACCATTTCTTTGCATGGTTAATTTATGTTGTTTTTGTTTTCAAAGACTGGTGGTAGGTTTTTCTGTGTAACTACAGTCACCAGTCACCACAATCCCGGCCTCACCAAAAGATTTCTGCAGAGCTGCAGAGTCCACTGGGAGAAGGAAAACATTCGAACAAAGAAAACCACGTCTTCTTCCTTTTTGCTTGTCGTTGTGAAACTTGCTATCTTGGTTCAGTTGAGTGTGACTGGTTAATGATGTTTATCTTGTAGTTTTACAGGTTTAGTGTGGACAAAATACCGGTGCCTCCGGACAACTGGCTAAGCAGCAGTTTAACAGTCTCACACCACAGTGTCGATGCAGGGCTTTGTAAATAGAAATGAGTCAAAGGGAAACGGTTATGAAAAACGGTTTGAAAAAAAATCCGTCAACTCCTTTTATGAACAAATTATTCTGATGTATTTGTATGTACAGAATGAAGCTTCCTGGCATGTTTGCCAATTTGGGAGAACTTGACCATATGAAGTTTAGAGAATAAACACAACCTTGTGTCAAGTATGGGCAGTAAAATGATATAAGGCACATATGTTTCTGATGTTACAGTTCTAAAATCATTATATTGTCTTTCAATTTGAATTTTACTGAATAGACCCACGGAGTCTATTCCAGTGCGGAAATATTTTAACCTAAACACATGGATTGACTTGTACAACATGCTTGTGTGTGGTGGATGCAAATCTGTTGTGCTGTATATACGTATGTCTAGATTTCAAAGTGTCCATCCTTTGAAATAACTGTAAGTAAAAGCAAAGGCTCCCAAACACAAGAAGCAAATCTAAAAGTAACAACTATCTCAGTGTTAAACCTTTTAATCATGTCTTCTATGTTCGTCATTAACTTATTGTGGTCCGTTTGGAAGAAATGTGGAGAAATAGTGCAAAGTGACCTGTAAAGAGTTAAACAGGGAATGTAGAAGGTTAAAATATAAAAAAAAAAAAATTAAATGAAGTGCTGTTTCCAGTAGGTTTCTGTATCATGGCGCACATGTTTATGGTGTAGACCTGTGTTTGTAAGGACACATGCATAATTACTCGCAGTGTGTCAGGCTTTTTTTTAACAAAAAAACACCTGCGCGCATGCACGCACACACCCACACTCCCTCCTAAAGCCAAGCCAAACACACTCAGTCTCCCGTCCAGACATGAGGAGTGACGAAGCACCGAGTCCTTCTATCAGCAGCCTGCAGACTCACTCCCCCTCCCTGTTTGACCTGTGACCTTGATGACAACAGACTGTCATCACCGTCACTCCTGGTGAGTAAACAGAGCATCCTACAAAAACAAGCACACACACAGACTCAAGCTGTGTGTGTGTGTGTGTGTGTGTGTGTGTGTGTGAATATACGCTCACATTTACATGGGTACCCAAGTGTGTTCTGCCTTTAAAAACATTTGTTTTTGCTTTGCCTTTTTATTCCTTTCATGCAATCATCATGTGCTTCTAGTTTATCTGCACTGCCCCTTAAATAACTAATTCCCAAATCCAGGCCACCTGCAGGCCAAACCAAAGCCAGCACTCTTCGATTTTTCTGCTGAATGTTCAGGAAAAAGTGAGGTTTCGGGTACATGTGCGTTGTCAAAAAGAGAAATATTTACCCAAGGTGACGCAAGCAGTGCCCTGCCACTGAACTGCTCTCAGCTATATTTAGAAGATCCTCACCAGCAGACCAAAGTGCTGCACTCATCAAGATAACATAAAAGACATCAAATGAATCTTCTCGAGTGCGAGCGCTTTCCTGCTCCAAGTTAACCCTCTCAGCAGATCACCCAGTTTTGGCCACTGACGGGACACATACACAGACAGCCGCGCTTCAGTAAACTCACCTTTACATGAAAGGTGGCGGACATAAGCAACACGTTAAAGTAGAAACACCTCTTGCTCACACACTCCCCGTCACCCACCTTCTACAAATCATATACAAATGTTTAAAGGATTTTTCCACAAATTAAACAAATAAAGAGGGGGTGGGGATGGGCCACGGGAAAAGGGGATTGAGATGGTGGTGGTGGTGGTGGTGGTGGTGGGTGGGGGTTGTTGGATGTTGTGTGAGCCAGAGCCTGGAGCCAGCTGAGGGCCCCTCCTCTCCCAGAAGAACCGCCACGCCGCGGCCAGCTGGAAACCATTGACATGAGTTTGGGGTTAGGAAGCGAGGGGGGGGGGGATTCATGAAGAGGCTCAGGGCCTGCTTGTCTTGATTTTTTCTGCAACCAAAGTAAAACCAGAAACCAGGGAGAAGAAGAAACATGTGTCATGCAGTATATCTGCATCATACATTCTAATGCGGAGTGAGTGTGTGTTAAAAGAGAGACAGAAAGAAGGGTGTTTGAAAGCTTTAAGTCATCTCCTTTGTATCCCAAAGAAGCCTACAGAAAAGTAAACGGGACTGTTTCCATGTGGGATGTATCAGATCCTTCATGAAAAGTTGACTTTATGCACTTCTGTGACAAGAAAAGAAAAGAAAAAAAAGAAACAAATGTTTTTCATGAAATGACTTCTTCACAAAAACAGCTTTTAGTAGACGTGTAGGATGAAGACATTTTGCAGATTTGAGTCATGCACTGCTTCACACTTTGGCGTAATGTCTGACTGAATCAAGCTCGCGATGACGGTCTTCCATTTTTGCAGAAAAACAAGCGGAGAAGCAGCTTTTGAAACTTTCTCAACACTTTTGATCTGTAAGTATGTGGGTGCTTTCGTGCGTTTATCTTTTAAAGTTGATCCACTCCAGTTTGATCTCATACTCATACAAAGATAAGAAAAAAAAGAAAGAGAGAGAGAGAGAGAGAGAGAGAGAGACAGAGAGAGAGAGAGAGAGAGAGAGAGAGAGCGAGACCACTTGCCATTTTTGAAAGCTATATACAGAATGATGGCACAGAGGTTTAACACAAAACATGACACAAACATCCTCCATCTGTAGCCCTTCAGACCAACTGCACACACTCAGCAGCAAGCAGTTTTATCCAGTCAACACTGTGATTACCACATAAACAAACAACAACAACAAAAAAACTGCAGCCATGACATCAGGCCTTTTCCTTCAGTATTCACTCGAAAAACATGACTAACACTTTAACTCGAATGAGTGAATCGCCAGTTTCTTAACCAGCAGAACAGTTCAGAAAAGGACAGAAGACTTGATCTAAACAAAACCTGAAAAGTAATCAAAAAATTCTGTTGTTGTTGTTTTTTTTCTGACTTATTTGAAGCACCGCCCTTTGGCTTTAAAGTCGCTGACACATAAGTCAGCCCTGATATAACTTGTGATATACTTTGCTCCAAATTCAAGCTTAAAGCATTTCATTTTCTTCTTGATCTCCCCTTTTCTCTCTGCGTGCACATGCTAAAAGTCTATTTTTATCGGTTTACCTGCTGCCAAGCCGTGTGGACAGCTGGTTTCTATTTCCATAACTCAGAAACAGAAGAAGGGCACGGTTCCCCATCTCCAACAAAATTGTTTGTTAAAGCACACAACAACAGACGTACGACGCAGAACCTCTATCAAATTACTGAGGTTTTTAAACATCATTCAAAAAAAAACACTGAGCTCAGAGGAAAATATTTGATTGCAGAGTACTTTGTACAGCACTTTGTAAAAGTCTCTTCACTCAAATATTTTCCTCTGCTATAGATGGTGCTCACCACCATTGACCAAACGGTGACTGAGACCCGTTGGTGTTCAGCTTCCTACAAAACACATTTCAGCTTATGGACATGTAGAGATGGGGATTGAACCAACAATATTGCTGTTGAAGGACAGCCCTCTCTATTTACATTTATGTGTCACATGATTATAAGTTTCATCCACAGAAAATCACCAGTCAATGGACTTCATATAAACACGTGTGCGTTCACCACTTCTCAAAGCATTTTACTCAATCAGTCCCATGTAATTATTCACACACTCAGAGGCGGCGATACCCAGTACTGACCCAGCATTAGAAGCAACTTAGTGTGCACTTTCAAGGGCTCGTAGACAAATAAAGTCCAAGAAGACTAACAAGACTGAGCTCTAACATCCATTCATAAGTCAGCATTTATTTATTTTTTTTAACTTCTTGACCCCCTTGCATGTCTATTTTTAGCCTATGTCTTTCAAAAAGCGATGGCTATGAAAGCTCATGGAGAAATTCTGTTATCGCAGTAAATACGGGCACTTTCATTTAAAATATCTGGGGTCAAAAAGCACATGTTTGCAGTCTATTCTAAATTGAGCTTTGCAATTCTGAGATTTATTAGTTGAAATAAAACTGAGAGGAAATTATAGAATTATGCCGAAAACAAAAACAGAAAAATCCCTTTGGCTTTGAGTCATTTGGATTGGACCTACAAAAATACACACTCCCTTCAGCTACTTTATAGCTATATCTTAGTTTCACAATGTAGACATGTGTCCATAGAAATGTCATCATTAGCAGCTGTATTGGGAAAAAAGACAAGATTTGCTCTAATTCTTGTTATTAAGGCTGGCTCGCAATCAAAGGTTACATCACTTGCAGAGACAAATTCCCTTTTTATTTGTTTTTTTTTTAAATACAAATCTTAACTGCATCTGTGACCAAAGCCAAAAGGCAAAACAATAAACTTTGTGTTGTCTCATCTATCCCTGCTCTGGTTTAGAAAGATATTTAATTCGAGGGTTCTCAAGACACGCTAATCCCACAGCAAGAGCACACACAACTAACAAATGATTCAAAGAATATGATCACAGTGTTTGGGTTTCCTGCAGTCATGCCCTTGGGATAGTGGTCACAGCTTGGTGGGAGTCTAGTCATGTTTTAATTCCAACTGGCTTCCTCTCTTGGAGCTGATTAGAAAGTCTGTTGTCCATTACGGATGTTTTTGTGAGGGGGGTAAAACAAAGTGATCCTCCATCTGACTATTTTGGTTCGCACATGACTATAGTACAACACCAAGCCATAAATCATGCCTTAATGTCGTGCTGTACTGTATATGCATGCCTGCAGTCACGTGTGCACCTGAAAGCAGATATACTTGTCACTGTGAATGGAAAATACCCGACAGCAATACCATCAAAAGGAAGTAAGTTCGGGGTTTGTGTCATATTTTATGCACCATTGTGCATTCAGTTGGTTCGTAACCTTAGACGTATCAAGTTGAGCACCTTCATGATGTCACCAGCTATCCCAAAAGGCAATTACCTAAGAAGCTCAGAGGCAATGTGCTTCTTTTTGCTTTGATCTATTCTTGGAAAAAGATTTGACATGACAAAAGGTGAAGAGGTATCAGAGCAGCAGTAGGAGAGGAGTTACTGTCATGTCATAATTACTGAGAATATCCTCAGGATTAGAGGTGTACAAAGTGCCACGCTCCGTGCAGCAGACGATGATGACACTGTGGAGTTTCCTCTTGGGCTTTGCCTAACTTGGTCATGGAGACCTACTGCAGCAGCAGCCCCCATGATGGAGGGGGAGCATTTGTGAAGGGATGAAGACGACTATAACGCACCTCATTGGCGGGAGAAACATCTGGGCCAGGGTATCAGATCTGTCAGGGATCCTGCACTCCTTCACATAATACCCTCATTCTTTTATATAATCGTTAAACCACTGACGGATGTGAGAGAGAAACAGCAGGGGGCTGGGAAAGCGAGGGAGCGCAAGATGAAGGCAGAAGGAATTAGGGGGGAAAACAGGAAGGTGCAAGGTGCTTTTATTTTCCTTCATCGGTTGTGTGGTGCATCGGCGTGCGTGACGTGAGGCCTTATAAAAGGCAGATGTTGCTTCAACATCACGAATACACTCTGTTATGACCGCACATCTTCATGTGTTTGTGCTCCACGTTGAAAACATTTGCAGACTGCGAGAGTCCTGCTTCGACTCCGGCGTCATCCCTTCCAAACGTTTCTCGGCGAGTGCGCATGAGAAACGGATTTTAACACGCACAGGTTTCAAAAGCCAGTAGGTGATGCTCTTGAAAAGGGCAAACACGAGCTACGTGTTTTTGCTCACCGCCAAACACCCTGAGTGTGATTTACTTGTTGAGTTTAGAAGACCTGACACTTTTCTCACCACCATCACACCATCAAAATGATGTTTAAGCTCAATAAAGGTGAAGAAATTATTTTTTATCAGTAAAATTACTTCATGTTTTTACTTTATTAAGATGATAAGATGTTAATAATATTTAAAATAGCTGGTATTCTTTGTCGATAGTTTTTAAAAATCGGACCAGGCAGACAAGCGAAACAATGCTCTCTTTATGAGACTATTATTCAGCTTCCTGTGTAGTCCCCGAACTCAGTCAATTGTCTTCAGTTTAGACTCCAGATATCGTGACATTGTTTCCTTTAGTGAGCTAATTCAACCCTTTTAAACTTGAGTGAGTGTCCACAGGCGTGCGGTCCGCCGCTACAACCTGAGGTGCAGCACGTATGGAGGAAACCACTCCAGTTGAAGAAATCGGATCCATCTATGGGGAATATCCTAAAATAAACCCCTCTGTTCTCCCATATCAGGTCTTGTATAAATAAGATAGCACTGCAGGCACACTGCACCATGGGAATTAACCAATCCAGTCCTGTAAACATCAGCCAATGACTTCTGGCAGGCTGGCCGGCTCTCAGGAGGGGAGGTTTCTGTGCTGGAATTCATAAATAAATCACTTTTCTGGGAGGATTATGTGTCCACAGTCCCCGGCCTCTCTGCCCCCGCCCCCCAAAAATAAACAGGGCCAAGCAGAAATAGCAGAGTTTAAGCACCACTACAGGAAATTATCTTCGCTTTTTGCTATAATTTGGGGACATTATTTTCATAGCATTTGCATTTCAGGAAGACAAACTATATTTTCTGATCCTGTTGCACAACTATACTCCCCTTGATGATATGTGACTGTGCCGTCCTTGTTGAATGAATATGAATAAACATAGCAACTTTTAACCTGTGATTTGATTAAAAAAAGCATGCTCACTTTTTCTGACACTTCTGTTTTCGACTCAACATTCAGGACAGGTGACCTTTAGCGGCATGGCTTGTTTTTTCTAGTTGGCGGTTGTTTTGGGGGCCTGTTTGTACCATTAACAGATTCCCAGAGGAAGTGATGCCGCACTATTTAAACCCACTTAGCTTGGCCATGTCCCCGGCCTTCGCGTAATCACCTCCCTAGACAAACATGCAGCTGAAGTGACAAATGTAAAGGAAATGATAAAGCTGGAAAAGAAACCTGGAGTTTGTTTTTGAAAAGATTCTTCGCTCTGAAAGATTTTACCTGGTGGCATTCACGGCGTCCACATGATGCCTAAATGTCTGAGCGATAGAATTAGTCTAAATGTGAACGTCTTAGCTCAACTCAGGCAATTTTCACATAACAACAGTCCACTGGAAATGGTCATTTACTTTGAGTTTTGTTTTGGAAAAGTAAAGTGTGCAACATTTTGATAATGATTTCTACAAAAACAGGGTGGCAAGAAACACTGAAAACCTAACAAGCATTTCCCTGGTTCAGATGGAGATAAAGTTGCTGTCTGGAAGCAATTTTGTAGCAGTGACATATTCAGGGACTTAAAAAAAATAAACAAAAACAATAAAAACATTACGTAATCAAACAGCAAAATTGCAGTGCAAATGTATCCTGATGTCAGAAGGTAAACAAGAGCTCAAACAGAAGAAGCCAGATTTTTTTTTTTTAGATGGATACAAACACATTTTCTAGCTGGCAACAAACTGTTACTGTGATCTGTCCCATTTTATGTCAACCAGAAATAGTTCAATACTGACATGTTGAAAGTTTGTTTGTCATTAACACAATTTCAATACACTGATTACACTCCCAGCCATGAGACAACAGTTATGTACTGACTCTCGTATTTAATTGTTCCTCCCAATTTAAACAGTCGATAGAAAAGCAGCCTTCATCAATAAACCCACAAACATTTTCATCATTTTCACCGATCCTGTTGAGTCAATATTGTGAACTTTAAGCCAGCAGCTTAATAAGAAAACCAGCCACACTCCTTTAGATATATTCTTCATAATTAGTTAACCCAGCTCTCACTCGCCCTCAGCTCTGTTTTGGTCTCAGTCTCCTCCCAAGAAAAATATCTGGCTCATTAGGTCTTGAATTTTTACCAACATGTTCTCCAGCTCATCGCTAACATCCACTCTGCGAGGTGATTTTTCAGGCCAAAAACATCACTGATGAAGGTGAACAAAAACAGGGGAAAACATAAAACTGAGAGGAATGATTATTTTAAGATGGGTGACCTTTTTTGGTGGTTTATGACTTGTCCACTGAAGCCAAAGTCGAAATGGAACAAGGAAATGTAATGGAGCAAGTAGAAGCACGTAGATTAGAGTTTGACTGAAATAGAAGTAAATATTAAGTATATATCGGAGTCTGAGCACTTTCGAAAAGTTGTATTTTCCCCTATTTCCATGGAGACGGAGTAAGAACATTTCATTTATAATAATAATAACAATAATAATAATAATAATAATAATAACAATAAGAATAATGATGATAATAATAATAATACGAATAACAATGATGATAACAACAACAACAACAACAACAACAATAATAATAATAATAATCTATTTTAAAACTAAATTTGCAAATACATTTTATAATATAAAAACTAGTAAGATATTTTGTAATTAAATTAAATATTTCAAGGAAAAACAAGTTGTATGTTTAATTAAGGTACAGTTACTTCCTATCAATGCACTTTTTTACAAGACATGGTTACTGTTTGGTGGGAATATGTTGATTATACATCCATTAGGCACGTTTATATTACTGCCTTTGGTGCTGTAAAAGCCTTTGTCTCCCTTGTTGTGAATCGGTCACTGGAGAACACGTTGTCTTCCAGCTCCTTTTGTAAACACAAGGGACAGTCACGGCTGCCACTGCTGTGACATTTCACAGAACAAGAGACTCCCTGACCTAAATAACAAGACACTTTAAATGAACATACAAGGACATCATGGCGATGGAAGTGAGAACGGGCCAAAAAGAAGAGGAGGATTTCCGAACGGGGGAGGTTGTTGTTGTTGTTGTTGGTCTTCCCCTCAAATGCTTCTGAGTAATTCTTGTGTGGGCATGAACGGGTTAAACGCCGATTGCTCCTCGCCTCCTCTGCATGTTCCATACAGTCGGCATCAAAACTTTTACTCATACAGCATGAGGCGCAGAAAAGCCTTGAGGGTGGGATGGATGCCTGCAAAGAGACACACATATCAACCCCCGACTTCCTGTTTGACATCGTCTGCACACAGGTGTCGCGCAGCGTGGCCCACACAGAGCATATGGTTGTTACAAACCTGGAAATTAAGTTCTTTTATTTTGTTTTTGCATCTGCTCTGGTGAAAAATCTTTTTTTTTCAGCTCTGAAATAGCAATACCACACTTCTTTTTTTTTTTTTGCCCGCTGTGAAAAGTAGGTCTGGGGAAAGTAAGGGGGCTTCCTTTTTCCACCTCAACAAGATATGAGGGGAAGTGACATAAGTTCCTGCAAGCAGACTGTACAGAGGCAGCACGAGGCTTAGAGCAAGTGGTGCATGCATGCTCACAGGAAAGGTGAAAAAAACACCAAGCTGGCGCTCGGCTGTTGTGAATCAGTTCGAATCGAAAAGATGTCTGATGTGTGTTTTAATCTAATCATCAGCCTGGTTTAAACGTTATTTCCCCATAGTGTGGTGGGAGGTTTGATGGTAGCCGGTGTTAATTTTTGGCCATTGGCTTTGTTGGGATGACTCAATGTCTTGTTTGCTCTACTTAATTATTTATTGCTCGAATATACTCAGATCATTCAGTATTCCTATACCACCTGAGTGTCTCATCATGGAAAGAACTGAGCAATACAATATAAACCGATGTTTTTCACTCTGACTAACAGAGCGATTCCGCAGGGAGATTACAAGATATATAATCTCTCAAATCAGATCTGAAAAAGCCTATCACAGCCCCAAGTGGCCTGAGAGGACACATTGAGCAACATTGTTTGTAAAATTGGTGTGGAACCAGCAACTGCCGGGTTCACGGCGTGAGTCACAGCCTGTGGTGTCGCCAGTGTTTAGCAGATCAGTAAACACGACCACTGACTGCCAAAAAGATGAAGGTACCCTGGAAAGTACCCAAGAAAGACACTGAGGGGGAATTATCTCCGGCCTAAAATCAGTTGATAAAGCAGGACCCTGTCTGGAGAGAAAAAGAAAGAGAGAAAGAAAGAGTGTGGACAAGACGTTGTGGCAAAAGGTGAAACAGAAAATGAAACACTGTGAAGCAACTGAAACTGCAGCTTCACATTCATTACTAAAAAGGCCCATATTGTCAGTCTGTGGTCAACAAAACAACCTTTAATTCAACGTGACCCATCACCCCGTGAGGCCGTTCAAACCAGACACGGTCTCACCTTTTGTTCTGTGGGTAATGAATTCATGACTCATAGCAGACGTGGCACTTTCCCAAAATCGGGGCTGGTGAGGGTCAGCGTGCCACAGCGGTTCCAGATAGTGGACCTTGGGGACCACATGAAGACAGAGCCGACGCATTGTCGGAGTCAAAAGTCCGGAGTTTGAACCCCGTCCACTTTGGACTTGGCTGCAACTCAGAGAAGCTACAGACTGATAAACAACACAGAAACCGGCCGACTGAGAGCAATGCATGTGTGCAAAGATTCCGTACAAAACTGCACCATTTGTGTGACATGAGTTTCTAAATATTGACAAAGTCCTCAGGGGTCCAGTGTGAACATTTTCCCAGCACAAAAGGGAATATAGTATTTAACCGTGTTTTCTTTAGAGTACTTCCAAACAGCAAAAAGCTCAGTTGTTGATTCAACTCAGCAGAGCAGAGCTGCACGGCGGCGCAGTGGCTCACATGCTGGAGCTCACAACCAGCCACTGCTTCGATTACAGATAGGAGCCCTTCTGTGAAGAGTTTTCATGTGCTTCCTGCACATGCATGAGTCTTTCTTCAGATCCTTTATGTTTGGTTAATTGATGACTCTGAAGTGATGGTAGGTGCTTGTGTCTCTTTGTGTTTGCTCTGTGGACTGGTGAACCGTCCCAGGTTTAAACTGCCATTCACTCAATGACATTTGGGAATATCCTCAGCTAACTAGTATGAAGCAGGGACAGAAGATGGAACGATGGACTCAAAACAGCAGTTACTTTACCAGCCAGTCTCTGATACCACACACAGATTGGGCTATCTTTAATCGATGAGCACTAATGGTTCTCCTGGTTCTTTGTTTCCTGACTTATATTTTTCAACCTGATCACCCACATTTTCTAACATCTTGAAGTGTGTACCTAAGGCTTTATGAGACAGGTCAGGATGAAGGGGAAAGACTCACCTGCCGGAGACACAAATGACCTCTATAATTTACCTGAAATAAAACTGTTGCCCACCTTGTTATCGGGGACTTTTTACAGAGCATCATTTCAGAGAGACCTTTGAGTTTGTGGGCGCTTTCAAACTTTTGAAAGTATTCAAGTTGCTTACATCTGAGCCTCTTATTCTGAGACAAAACCTGCATTACACAACATGTGAGCAGAGGAAGTGGGCACAAAGGGGGAGTTTTGTTCACACTGTGCTTTACACTCAAACGCCTAACCCTATTTTCATCGTCATTGTCATGCAGGGATATATTCTTAAAAGAAAGAACAGGTGAGAAGGCGTCCATATTGAAGAAAACTGCAGCTCAGAGCTGAAGTAGAGGCCTATGTGACCGAAGAGGTAATTTATTCCAACCCACTTAGGGAGAGAAAGAGATTGGTGTGATGGCTGCAAAGTTCATTAGGCAGTGACACTATTTCTTGGAAGTCTCGAGGGTGCTCTCTGTGTGTCGGAGGCAACATGGGGCTGACGTGAACACACTCGATTATCCAACTCCGAGGAGGTCACCTCTTTAACGGCCATGAATCACCCAAAATCAACAAGCCAAGTGGTTCCCACTGGAGCCTTTTTCCATCAAACTACACCAAGGGTCGTATAAAGTATGTGACATGTCATTGTACACTGCATAAGGGAGTGAAAGCTAAGAGATAGGTTATAAAAATACTCCGCCGGGGCATTTGAACCTTCATATCTGCACCTACTTCAGAAACAAAAAAAAACTTGTGCAATAATTCTCCCCAGATTTACTGTCGCTTTCGAGCTGCGGGAGTTTTTAAGAGTTAAATTCGTCATTGCTATTGTCGTCAGGTTTTTAATTTAATAACATCTATTTTTGCAATCCATCAAATTGGAGTGCAACAAGTTCATGGATTTGACCCATAATTGGCGTTGACATATTATAAGACAGAGAGCAATGAACTCACTTGTTGCAGGACAAAGCTTAATAAAGCCTCACATATAGGGGAAGGAAGATGTACCAAAGGACAGTAGACTAAACATAAACACACTGGGAGTTTACATTAAGACTCGAGGGGGGCTGTAACTGCACTGGCAGGACTGGCGGCTGCTGCATTAACACAGTTGATCTAACGCAAAGCATGTTTTCAGGCTTGTGGTTTTCAATCTTTGCTTTCCAGGTTTCCCAAGTTGGCTCTGTGTTATAAAAAATATACATATATTGTTATGTTTGTTTGTTTATTTTTAACCTATTGCACTCTTTCTGACCAATTCAATAGCAATAAAAGCTCATATTTCTAATAATCTAGAAAAATTGACATGTCAGTGTAATTTACCAGTAATGTATGTAAGCAAGGGACTATACACACTCAAGAAAAACACTGATGTGTTGAACAGCCTCTGCTTTGTCATTCTTTACTGCAACTGTCCCTGGAGCAGCAGGAAGACAGGAAGCTCCACCCTGGCCCTCCTCCATCCTCCTTTAACCTGACTCAGACTGCAGCCAGGCCAACTCAATGCCACCGATCAAGTCCCCCATTCAAGTGTTATCAAGCGTGCAAGAATACCAACTTCACACACAAGCGCCCCTGTCCGGTCCCTCTCCTTCACAGACCTCTTAAACCTGCTGATACACTGAGAGGAACGAAATGAACTTCAGTGAGAACTCAATACTAACTTCTCCTCTCTCTCCTCGCTCCTTCTTCAGAAAACCCATTACTCCCACCCCCCCCCCCCCCCCCCCCCCCCCTCCCATCCTCCACACTCACCCCCTCCCTCTGCCTCCTTCATCTTCTGGCCCTCTCACTGACAGCTGGCTCTGATTATGGCTGTGAAAAATGGGGCAGTCACGCCAGCAATTCTCCTCCCCCCCCCCTCCAGCATTCCTACAGCATGACTCTGCACTTTCTCCCTCCTGGTGCTGGGTCTGTCTCTGCCTCCCTCCCTCTGCATCGCTTTTGCTTCTCCCTGTCTTTCTTCAGCTGTCTTTGTTTCTTTCTTGTTGTTTTTGCCGGTTAAATGCTGTATTCTCGCTGGGTTTATGCCAGCAGCTGTTTCACTTTTAAAGGGATTTGTGCTCCTGTGTAAATGGGCGCATTTAAATTGAGGAGGGAGATGGCAAAACAGAAGACGAAGAAAGGAGACAAAAAAATGAATGGGGGATTAATTTTAAGTTCGTCATATGACAAAGACAGATGGAAGAGATATTGGGGCGCAGCTTCTTCACATATGGGGCAGGATTTTCACAACACAACCAGCCCGCACAAGAGCAAACACACTCCATCACTGCCTCGTGCTATGACGTTTATGGTGCATTACATGACTACATAATGATTACAGCATGTCCGAAAGCACATTGTTTTGGCAGGTTTTTCCATAACTACGTATTTATTTAATCTGAAAAGAAGCAAAACTGTTGTTCTGTTGCTTCCACCATGAACACTTGGTTGAGGTTCTCTGCCTGATTTGTGCTCAGGCCAAAGACCCAGGCTGTAAAAAAAAAAAGAAGCTGCAATTGTAGCACATTTATTCACACCTGCAGGAGTCTGCCAAGCGTTCCACCTTGCTCTCTGCTGCTTGATGGAACTGGAAAACAGGAGAGCTGCCCAGAACTCATAGCAGAATCTCGACGCCTTGAAACTTAAAATAGTTGGAAAGGACGTCAACTTTGTTCATCATGAAAAATGATCAAGAGATTTACTGGTTCTCATGATTGGAAAATGGACCTGAACTTTTCAGCTGATTAATAATATTTACAGTGGAGAATCAGGTGCCAGCAGGAGATGGTGATTAAAAACACGACAGACTAACTTTGTCATTGCATGTGTCAAGGTGTATTAATTCACCAAAATATGGCATGATTTCAGAATCTGTGGAATTTGGGAAAAAAAAAAAAAAATATATATATATATATATATATATATAATCCATTTCAGTGTCTACTGAGGTTTATTTGCTATGAAATGACCATTATATGGTGAGTCGATTTAAACAATTTCTATATTCAGAGTTGACTTTACAATAATAATCAGATTTTAGCTTGTTTTTGTTTTGACTTTTCATTTGAAATATAGATCAAAAGTGCTACTTCCATTTTGTTTTACAAAGTCAATGTTAATGTATTCTTATTAAGATGTATGTCTTATATAATTTCTGGAAAAAAAACACTGTAATACAATGAGATACTAAATATTCTATAGTGTATATTTGGCCCTCTTGTGTGGAGTTTGCATATCTTGTCTGTGTGTGCTTGAGGGTTTATTTAAGTTTCTTGTGAGAGTCCAAAAACATCTGTTAGGGGTTAATTGGTGACTTTACATTGTTAGGAAGTGTGAATGTGGGTGTGTCTGGTTGTCTGTTGCTCTCTATTTGCCACCACAATGGACTGGAAACTCTGTCCGACTTTAACTTGGAAAAAGTAATATACAAGTTAGAAGGGTGCAAAAAGGCCAATTGAATAGTTTGAGCTACCTTAAAACGTCTTGAAAGAGACTCCTGGTACAAGGTAAAAAAGACTGTTATTACAAGATTTCCAATTATATCAGTCATCTTAAAGATGCAGCATTAAGTGTAAATGTTTATTAAATCAGACATGGGCTTTTTTATTTATTTATTTTCAATAGGTTTTGATTTCATCAAAATATATTTTGAGGTGGAGGACACGCAGAGTATTTAAGGGCCAGCATAGTATGAGAACCACAACTCTAAAGCCCTTAAGTATCTTAATATCTCTGTTTTGTTGTGCAACTCTGCCTTGAAACAATTCAATGCACTGCTAATTTTAGACAGATTAGATTAAAGATAGCAAAGTAGGCTATTAAATTTAAGCTTGGTATTGTTCAAAGCTAAGTCAAAAAGCCACTAAGTGCAGATAAAGTTTTGAAAAGCACCAACGTCCTTGAGCTGGCAGTAATTTTCCTGCACCATCCTGCTGTATCGCTTGCATCTGAAATACCTCGATAATCTCTGTTTCGCCGACTAACAGGGAGTGGAGAGGGCTGTTACAGCATGATCTGAGCACCGCAGAGCGCCAGCAGATGCCTCGTGTCAGGTTGCATAAACAAGATGGAATACTTTCATCCATCACGCCGCTGAACTGGGATTTTCAGGCCCTCTTATCCGGCTCAAGACGTTTTGTTGAAGCAAAGAAAAGGGCGCCGACCTTGATATTACCTCAGTGGGAATAAATCAAGGCTGAATTCTGAGCGTTGCAAATGCCCAACCAATACTTCTCTGCCTCTGGCCCGAGGAAAAAGGGATTTAAGCTTTATTGTATCGCGAGTCATCCACCTCAAATAGTGTCAAAGTGCTATTTATTTGGGAAACCGTTATGATATCAGAGGGCGGTTTTAAACTCACATGGCAGCAATGTGATTGGGGCTGTTGATTCAGAGGCTTGTCAAATAGGACAGGGTCATTTCCTGTGTTTGATGACTGTCAGGCAAAAACAACAAACACCATTTGGTTCAAATCGATTGAAGGACAAACTGAGAATAGGACAAAGTCTTAGAAAATCCAAATAGGAGGCGTTGTATTAGTTTAAAGTTAGAAATGGTTAATGCATGCAGCACGTCAGGATTGGTAACACTGCATGGTAGAAGACTTTGTAGGCGAGAACATCGCTATATGGAGATAATGACAATTTTCTGTGGTATTTGAAGTGCACGCACACGCACACACACACACACACACACACACACACACACACACACACACACACACACACACACACACACACACACACACACACACACACACACACACACACACACACACACACACACACACACACACACACACACACACACACATGCGAGTGAGTCACGCAGGGGGAAATAAACCCACAGTGGAAGCTCCAGTACTGTACTTTTATCAAAGTCCCACCTACACACCAGCCTCATGTCTCCATAGCTGTACCATCCTCTGCTGTATGTTGTCTCTCCATTCACACAGTCCACTTTTCAGATGACATTAAGGCTTGATTGATTATGACTTTGGCCAATATGGATGATTAAAGCAAGCGAAGGTGAACTCCCGAGGTGCCTGAATTCCTGCTGTGCAGGCCAAGACTGAGGTTTTTATTGAAATAAGGAAAAATGATTGAGGTCACCATATTAAAGATATTAACAGGTTTCTCCCTGCAGGGATGGCGCTCATGTGGAACTCATTTCAGATGGCTCACCATATTATTTTAGATCTTAGATTTTTTTTTTTTTTTTTGGGGGGGGGGGCTCATGTTGCCATTATCAGATGGCCTGAATGAGGGTCTGACATAGAAACTGAACATACGTGAGGACATAAACCTCCCAATGAAAACAAAGCAAGATTAACCCGATTAACCTCAGATCAGGTCTGCTCATGCTATAGCCGACGTGACACAGTTTTGAGTCAAACACTAAGAAGGAAGTCCTCTCGTGGATTTTTGCGCTCCGTGAACCACTTATAAGCTAAACTGCGAAGCTGGTACATGAGCAGTTCCCACTTTACAGCATCTGGACTGCTCTCTCCCTTTCACTAAGTGTTTAGTTGGAGAGCCTCAGTGGAGTAAACAGTGTTAATAGACAGTTGGAAAGTTTCAATGAGGAGAAAGGGGGATTGTTTGGGTGTACTTTGGCAGCAGCTTTGGCGTATAGTGGTGCTGGTAATGGCATGAAGGTGGGGGCTGTCAGCTTGGGATTTTTGGTGAATGTGCCATTATTTACGAGTCGGGTGGGCTGAGGGGGACAATAAACTTTCATTTCTGGGAAAGCCATTGAATTTTACTAGACTGCAGAACCTATAAGAGTACAGGGCAAGAAAAAAAAAAAAAGGCAAACCAGAAAGTATTTAACAAGCAGCAAAAAGTGTTTCCATATTCAACTGTCACACAACACAGCAATAATGTGAGTACTCCCCTGGGCTGGCAGAGTCACGTGGGCCTGATGCGACACTAATAGTGCTTACTGGAAGCATACACAAGCAGTCCTGTGTATGTTTCAGAGGGGGATGTTAATGACATTAAACCACTCACAAGAGCTAAAACCAAACTGGATGCATAATTCATGGCCTTTTTTTTTTTTTGCTTGGTGAAGTGCCGAATGACTAACAGGCAAATTTGCTGACACACATGTTGCTGGTCAAATTATAACAAACATCTGTCCCGTCAAGTAATTCATTCTCATATACAGACTTCAGAACCCAGAGTATGTGAATCAAAACAGCATCCGTGCCAATGGGGTGAGGCAATTCCACTTGTTCCCAATTAAATTTCTAGTGTTTGAAAGATTCCTCTAGAAATTATCATTATCTTGGAAGGACATGTATAATTCATGGTAATGCAGCTCTAGCATTAAGAAAGCGAGATTTATTTACCATAATTATTCAAACATGTAGCTTTGTGTGACAAGAACAGTGGATCGAATTAACTTTACAGTACTTGACAAAATGACAAGTTGAGACAGTCGATTTTGACATCAGCTGCCCCCAGTGGGCTCAGACCTGAACGTGCTGAGGCCTCCATGTGTTGGCACACAGGCAAGTGCAGCCCTGCGATGTAAATGGAGGCACGACAAAACCCATTGTCCTGCTGGATGCAGAGAGGCAGGAGTCCAGGAACTGCTCTGGGCTGCATGTTAGGCCCTGGCAGCACAAAATTATAGCCTTGGCCAGGAAAGTCAACCAAATGGGCTGATTCTTCTCATTCAGCCTAAAGGACTCCACACAGCTGCACTTTCTTTCACTGCCAGGGAAGAAGACAGTCTGAAAGACAGAGAGGAGAAAGAGGGGTGGGGAGGGTAACAGTCGGGGGCAGTTGGACTGGACAAGCCTCAAAGACCCAGAGTGTTGTTTTCTTTGCACAAAAAAAAAAGAGGGAAAAGAAGCAGCTCCGACTCATCTCGAACATCAAACTCTATTTTAGGAGAGCAGTGTTTGTACTATGGGCAATCACACAAAATCCCCCAGACTTGTTTTCTTTGAGTGATTGGGAAGGCTTTTGCAAAATTACAATCAGAGGAGTAAAACGAGGATGTATTTCAGCTCCTCTGAGAACACAAAGCTCCATTTGGGCCTTTGTCTGTGTTCCACTCAGGAAATCTCTCTGCCATTGGCCTCTTGATCTTTATCCACTGGTCCCTGAGTTTCACTCATTTCCTCATCATTTTCCATTAAAGTAGGAGCGGATATAGTTCACAAGCCCATGTGACTCGGTGGGAGTCACAGCAGGTCACGGGGAAGAAAAGAGCAGACGTTACAAGAACGTTTCATCTCAGGAGGACAGTCAGAGGTGCAGTTTAACAGATGACTGATCTGCTGCAGCTCGGACACCTGCGGAGATAGCAAACTATTTAGCAGCATAGGGTTCACCACGACACCCACCTATGGTTTGCTGAGGTCAGGTCCTGAGAGCTTAGCAGTCTGCTGCTAAGGAAAATACACACAAATAGCTACAAAACAAGCAAACCGAGGCAAGATCTTCACCCAATTCACAACACAGCGACTGAGTGATGAGCTCCTCGATCCCAGAGGGAGCCACTTCTGCAAGGGTGGGAACAAAACTGAACATCCACAGTGAAAATATACATTGTTGAACAGTCAAACACTGCCTGGCAGACACTTAATATCACTGACAACAGATACAAATAAGATGCCAAGCAGACAGAAAACTAACAACAACAGAGACAAAACACTTCTTCACAGAAACAACCAGTACATGATATGCAATGGTGGTGAGTTAATGTAACGAATTCCAGGAAAAATACAATTCTATGTTGCATAATAATAAGTGTGAAGAACACCAGAAAGACAAGCTAATATAGCCATACACTAAAAAGGAAACACATGAGACAGAGGCATGCAGCTCTAACTCTGTTAGATTTACATAATCCAGGCTATAATTCACTCTAAGTTAGGAATTGTGTTTTCTTACTTTAGACTGGATGTCTTGCAACAGCAATATTAAAGCCGTGCAAACATTTATCATTTGTCTATTTTTAACTACATTTTGAGCTCAGATTTCCTGTTTTATGCCTTTGCAGCATTTTTTTCCCCTTTCAGTTGAGCGTGTACTTTGATTTGCAGGTTTGTCCCCACAGCCTCTCGTAGCATATTCAGTCTGCACATTCCATTGACAAGGCATGCACCAAAAAGGTTTAAATTAGAGTTGCAGTAAGAATAAACACACATTTCTCATAATAAATCATCCCACGCCAGCGACAAGGAGTCTGATATAGCCACATGCTTCAGGTCGACTGAGGACGGCTCACAAACAACTGCTCATATCTCATTGAATGAAAACCACTCTTGCCTCATATCACACATCAGCAAAAGCTGGTTTCTAGTCGCTCATTTATGACCGTCTTGCTGCTGGTAAACGTAAATTGCAGCCATGTCACAACAGCATTGGGAGGACTATCAATAACTGGTGAGGGGACACATGCAATTCAATAAATCGGCCGGGATAGAAGTGTGAGAAAAGTGGGCAGGGTCACATAGTCGGTTGGCTTTGTGCAGCGTCCAGAGCCGGACACATGGACTGTGTAATTCTAGTCCAGGAGTGACCACACAGGGCTGGTTGTGAGGTCTGGGAGAGCCAGAGAATCAAGACAGATGGGACAGGAGCGGGATTTTTTTTTTTTTTTTTTGGTGAGAGAATGCTTTCCACTGTTCCAACTCAATACAAAGCCCATTGATTTTTGTGCCCTGCGCTGAGTGAGGAGCTGAAGAAGATCTTGTTTCAGCGTCCGCCGCATGGTCATGACACCTGGACCGGGGTCAGGTCCGTCCGGTCCCCTGCGGAGGCTCGTTGAGCCTGAGGGGGAACCGGACCTCTCCCTGCCTTCCTAACCGTCACTTCACTCAGTGTCTCACAGTGCAGAGATGGCAGATGACATGCGCACAGCGTCGTGCATCATTGTCTCGGTTTGATAGCTTGATGGCTTTGACCCGAGCTCCATCCTTTGCGACCTCTAATGTGCAAATGGAAAACTAAACTTTCCCTTCCCATGAGCCCTCTGGACAGGCAGAGCTTCTTCCTCAGGAAACATGGGTCAGGAAGTCAGAGGAGGAAGCTGGCCTTTCGTTCTAAATCCAAACCTTCTCTGGAGGCTGGCGTGTCAGCAGAGACTTAGACAGTAAATCTTCTTTCATCGCCGACCCCTCTCTCTTGTTTTGATGCTATTTTCGCGGCCTCTCATTTAACCAAAAACATAATTTTTCTTCTTCTATTTGGCTGGAATTTGGCAACAAGAGAGCCGCAGACCTTCATTTCCAAGATGGTGTGTGTGTGTTTTGAACTCTGGTCATGATTGCAGTGTTGTGACGTGTCAGAGCTAAGCAAATGAGCCAAAGGCTCGCACTGATGCCACATCCCACCCAGTGTGAGACGGAGGGCAGTGGAAGCCAGTGGATGGGCACGTTGGAGCGATGCATGGGAACAACATCAGCAAGAGCAGTTGGCGGTTCACCACTAACAATGCTGTGGCTACTCTTATGGACAATTAATCGCTGCTCGTTCTTATTTTCCTCCTCCCTCGGTCTCTCTCGCTGCCTGAACTCTTTTCCTCTGAGGCTAGTTTCACCCTGCAGGATGACCACAGTCCTCTTACATGATTTTTTTTTCATACCGTGGGACATGAGCGGAGGCAATCATGGTCTCCTGGCTGTCAGAATGTATACAGGCAAAAGCGGGATCACACAAATTGGGATGTAGGGATGAAAAACATACAGAGAGAACAAACCCACGCAGTGTCACAGGCAATGTGGGCTGACGCATGACAGCATGTTCAACAAATCAAACTTTGTTTAACTCGAACTTCACAATCCTCAACTGCTGGTTGCTCAACCAAGCAGTGTGATAAGCTGTCCTGTCTGTGTTTTGAAATATGTGCTCACATGCTACTAAAATACAGGAAGTTATGGGACTATTAAGCAATCTATGGCTTTTAATAGGAGCTGAGACATTGTTGGCTGTTTCCTGCAACGACTTATACTTACAGCAGTGAAAAGTAGACCCATCCATCCATTCGTGTGGATAGTAAAGAGTGTCTGTACTTCAATGATAATTAAAGGATGAAACTATATACAATAGTTTTAACAAGACATACTTGACTTGTGTTTCTATCAGAAGACGTAGTTGTTTAAGGAATTTTAACATTATTTTACTGGCAACAGTATAATTTGTGTATTGACGCCAACTAATAGTGAATTTAAAATTAAATGAGTATTTTTACTGAAATGATAGTAAAAATATCAACATCTTGATCACAATATGACAAAATGCTGAATGTACATTTTGCACAGCTTGTTCATTTCTGAACAAAACAGACATTGTTTATTGTTGTTTGTAGTAATAATGAAATTGGTTAATTGTGCCACTTGCATTTCCGAATGGAATATTCCATTGTTTGCCGGAACCGTCATTGATTTTCCACCTTCATCATGAAGGGATTGAAAACGTGTGCAGAGGAATGATGAATTTCCCAAAACAAACACCGTTTCAGCTGGAAAATTAACCTCAAAGGAAAATATACCACAAAGTGGAAATCTCTAAGTGGCTGATATAAATCAACAAACCAATCAAAACCCGGTATACACATTATGTATCGTGAAGCAGTAAGAGAATACTCCTGATTTCTCTTTTTAGGCCTTGTTTAATGAGCTTGTGGTCACCCCGAGTGGGATGTGGTGCAGCACAGTTTGAGATTACCACACTGCTTGTGTGAACAATTGAGTGTTTTGCAGATGATAAGTGTCCTTGCTTCATATATATACGGCCAGTAAGTTAGTGTGTCAGTGGAAAGGATGATTACACAACAGTGGGGCTAATTCACCTCAAAGCCACACAGCAGAGCATTTGTGCTCGACTGTGCTGACCTGTATGTCTAATCTTAGAAATTCCCACTCTAGGCGTAACTGTTCTGCTGATCTAAAGTTATGTTTCAGACAAGCATGAGGGCACTGCAAAAGGCTCTTCAAGCAGTGAGGGGGTTTACATAAGAAGTGCTGCAACTCGAGCAAGTCCTCTGCCCTCTGTTGGCCACACGTCGGAACTGCAAGCAAAGCGGTCGCTCCTAAACAGCCACCACATCCAATTTGTTGTCTTTCTCAAAGACTTCTTTCATCTCCTGTTCTGCGAGATAAAAATTTACCATCCTGTCATCCCACTTAAACTTTATCAGTGACCTCAAGCTATATCCCCATCCTCCCTTCAGAGAGGGGAGAGGGAGTGAGCGTGGGGGTCATCAGAGGCGATAGCACAGGAGGTAGAAATCAAACCACGGCACAGAGGATGAGGAAAGACTGACTGCAGCTCAGCATGAAGAAAGGAGGACAGCCTTGACCTCTTACAGCACCCATCTTAAAGAAATCAACTCTCATGAGAGGCAACTCCAATCTGGAGACTCGCTCATGTAGCCTTTTTCATGATAGTTGTAAAGGTGAAAGTTAAAGTTACTCCCGTCATACGTCGGTGAGTCATAAAAAAAAAAAAAAAAATATGTGGCAAGGTTTTACTGTTTGTTTGTGGTGGTTTTTATCTTATTTAATTTGGATGAGATCGCATTGATTCATCAGTTAAATGGACGCCAGTACAAACTTTCAAATTTTTTCTGTCATGTGCCTTATTCAAGCACAAAACAAAAAAGGAGGGGAATCAATTATCTTTTTGAAATACGAGATAATTTTCTCACAGTATTTGTTAATATTGCTGTAAATAATCCGCTCTCACAAAGAGCCCTGTCAAAACAACAAAATAGTTTGAATGCATTTTAAACTGGAAGTGAACGAAAAGGACTAAAGAAGTATTTAGGTCAGTGTAAAACTAAAGAGTTTTGTCATGGAAGGCGACAAATGCATTTCTCCTAACAAAACAAATCAAAATGTCAAGGGGCGTGTGCAGGCTCCACTGTGTCAAAGTTGTGTTAGTAGACGTCAGGGAGGTTTACTGTCTGCGTCTTTAAAGCAGGAACACATCTGACTTCATCCCCTGAGAGCAGGCCAGCGTTTTTTTATATATATATTTTTATTCTGGCAGGAAACAGGTGTCTCCTCCTCCTAAACCTCGAAGGACAACTGAGTTGTACAATATCAAGTAGGCACGATCCATCTGAGGGTATTAAAGTAAACAATGACAGCATATGAGGCTCCTTGAGGCCAAGGTCCAGCCGAGAAGATATTTTCCATTGGAGTCAGTGATTTCTCATTGGAGTTTTGTGCTTTACTGACCTTGTAAAGTTCAAATCTTACAACTAAAACATCACAAGCACATGCACATTTTCTATACTCACTTAAATTCTTGCTCTGAGGGCTGTTTAATGTGTGACATATTACGAGGCCTTTAGGTCAATTCACAGCCGCTACAAGTTTTTTTTTTTTTTTTTTTTTGTGTGTGTGTGTGTGCTGCTATTCCCCCTCCTACTTCCGTGCTGTATTTATCCCTCAAAGGGAGACAATCGATCTGATCCACTTAATCAATCAGTGACAGGGCCTTTGAACTGCAGACGTGATTTCCAGCAAGTCTGTCATCCCACCCTGTCGTCTGTGAAAACACTCCAGGGGGAGATTGCTCTACACAGCCCTGGCTCGTAAAACTCTTTTTATGTTAAAACACACACCCTCGCTGCTCACTGACAGTGTCCAGAAGAAGTGTTTGCATTAAACTTACATCTGGTGTTCTTAATGCGTAAGGACCATAACGTTTCAGGTTGCTAAAGGCCGACAAAGAAACTGAGGCTGCACTGTAAGTCAGGCTTTTTCCATTTTAACTAAATTCAACATTTCACTGCACAAACAGCCGCCCCTGTCTCCTTCATGGCTGCAAGCAGAGAGACAAAGCCCGCCACCCCCTCGTGCGGCTCCTGTATAGGCAGAAAAGAGGAAGGGGAAAGGGAATGTTTTGCCTCTCTTTCCCCACCCCTCTCCCCTCACCTCCCTGGGGCAATGCTGTGTAGTAATAAACGTCCCCCATAAATCTCCCCCTCATGCCATCATCCCCCTCCTCCAACTCCGGCCTTTTTTTTTTTTTTTTTTTTGTTAACAACTTCTTTTCTTCTCCCTCCCTCCTTCCTCCCCTCCAACCCCTGCCTTTCTTTTTCTTTTCCCTCCCCTCCTCTTCTATTGCAACCCTAACCCTGACATTAACGCTCCACATGGCCCATGGCTGCTCTGTCATGGATTTAGAGGGCGGGAGGAAGGAAGAAGATGGGCCACAATGGATTTGTATAGGTTTCACTCTCTGCAGACCTCGTCCTTTCATATCTGGCTGCAAGCATCATTGTGACTGACTGTGGTTGGATCTGGTGAGATCACTGCCATATCAGGTTGTCTCCTACCTGTTGAAATGACACACACATGTTCACCTCTCGGTTTCTTGCCTGTGAAGAATAACCAGTGAAGTGTGGTAAAAAGGAGAACAACACGCACACAGAGAGAACGGGGGTTTTGCGGTGAAATATCTGTGGTGGGGAAAGAGTTAAAAGCTCTCAGGGCTTGAATTCACCGGAAAGTCCCACAAGTGACGTTACAGTCCAGCAATTAAGAGTAAATTAATTACAGAGTAGTGGATGGTAGCTGAAACCCTGAGGATAATGCAGCGCCTCCCAGTAAACAACTCCAGACGGCTGAAGTATCACAGAAGAAAGACACTGAAGTGGAACTTTCTGCTGCAGGAATTCAACATTTAACACGCATTTATTTGGACTGTTAAAAAAAATAAAATACCTGTGAATAAAGTTGATCTTAAAGTTTGCTCTCTTCTTATAAACTTGGAGAGAGAAAAAAAGTTTGGGATAAACTTTTTTCCTTCCTTTTTTTTTTTTTTTTTTTTACAGTGTTGCACTTAAATACAATCCTTACAACTGTTAGGCATTCACAGCGCGTCCTGCCATAATCTCAAACAAATGACAAACCAATGCAAGTTTGTCTCCGCAAAAGAGGAAGGGGGAGGAAGGAAGGGAGGGAGGAAAAAGTTACAGAAAGTTAACGCCCAGCGGCTTGAGGCTCCTCCTGCAAAAGGATTATAAAGCAAATGTCGGGGCTGCAACAGGCCAGAGAGGGGGAGTCTGCAGGGTCCAAAATACACAGGAGCTCAACAGACCTGCGCAACTTTTCGAACGAGCACCGTTTGGGGTTTATTTATTTATTATTCGTTTTGTTTTGTTTTTGTTTTTACAACTTTTGACTTGAGTCCAGTCGCTGCAAAGATGACCACAGCCGTGGTGCCGCCTTTCTTCGACTTCGAAGTTATGAACAAGGTAGCTTTAAAACTTTTTTTTCCTCTCTCCTCCTCCACCCCCCCACCACCATGCTTTCTGGTCAGCGCGTTAGCAGCCGCCGCTGTGGAGGAATGATGATCTGCGTGCCGCCCCGCGGCCCTCTCTGGACGCTGCCTGCGTTTCCTGCCTTGTTTATTTGTCTGCCAGTCTTGTTTATGTTTATCCCACCGGTTTCCCCCCCCCCCAACCCCTACTCTTTCAGAGCGTCTCCACAGCGCGCCGCGACTCTGGAGTTTGCGTTAAAAAAAAAAAAAAGCCAAAACAAAAAAACATCTCCCAACATTTGTCGGGATTTTGTGAACTCCGTGCGCAACATGTGCCACATCAGCTAACTTTAAACGTTTACGGCCTCGCTTTGCCCGGTTACTGCACTCATCTTTACTGGGCGAACGATCGTTAAGTGTTTGGCTTCGGGGTTTATTCATGTGCTGTTTTATTTTAATGAGCTGGTTTTTTTGTTTTTTGCGCCACTTTTAATGCTCTGCTCACAAAGCTGCCACATGCTCGCTAATCATTCACCAGATTTGTCTGGCTTTGGTGCACTCTTTGTCCCCGTAAAACTGTTTACATCATTAACCGCGTTTAACCTCAATATCCGTCGGGTTTTTTTTTAGTTCAGGAATGCACACACACATATACATATATATCTTATTTTACAGTGATCGGCGATCGCTTGACGCGCGCTGTCCTCGCTCCTGTTACAGCCTTTGCTGTCTGGTGACTTTTACGCACATGTAACTCTGTGATTAAACTCTCATCTCCCGCGAGTTTGGGGGTGCATTGTGAGGCAGGTCAGGTTTCCTTTGTAATCCATCAGGATGCTTTGGCACTTTCATTATCTTTCAAATGATGCTGCCTCTTTGTAGCCACTCGCGGCACACAGGCCTCTCATGTGCTGCTGCTGCTCCATTTACTAAACAGGCACACATTCCTCCCAACAAGGGCAACTTGCCAAACCAGCTGCTGTTCTATAGGCCTGTATCCGCTGGTGCTTTCAGAGCCAAAAAGAACACTGTCATGCAGGGGAAGGTGTGGATTCTTGCGCCGTTTCAGACGAGCGGTTCTCCTGAATGAATCAAGACGTCAAGGCCTTTTTAAAATTTTGAGCTCTATTTGACCTGCTGCATTGTGTTTTTGTTTGTCTTGCAGAACCACAAACTGCTCAACTACAACAACAACAACCTGGGTGCTCCCCATCCCTTATCTGTCCCTTGCACTGGCACCAACGTGCCCATCTCCAGCCCCGCCGGAGTCCTGCTGGACAGGAAGGCGGTGGGATCTCCCTCAGTGGGCGGCGTGTACCAGCGGCGGCACTCTGTCAGCAGCACAAAGTTCAGCCAGAACCAGTTTCTGAACACCCTGAAGCCAGCGGACCACTCCTCACTCATCTCAGGGGTTGGCAATGCCAGCAACAACAAGGAGAACCGCCTGCGAGACCGCTCCTTCTCCGAGACGGGTGAGAGGCCCCTCAACAAGTGCCTGGGCCCCGCCAGCCCCACCAACGGCGGCAGCCAAGTGAACTCCAGCCGTTACAAGACGGAGCTTTGCAGGCCCTTCGAGGAGAACGGCTCCTGCAAGTATGGCGACAAATGCCAGTTTGCTCATGGGATCCATGAACTGCGCAGCCTGAGCCGCCATCCCAAATACAAAACCGAGTTGTGCCGCACCTTCCACACCATCGGCTTCTGCCCATATGGGCCTCGGTGCCACTTCATCCACAACGCCGAGGAGCGCCGTGGACCTCCCCAGCAGTCCACCCTAAACTCTTCCAACAAGATGGAGAGGCCTCGCCTGCAACACAGCTACAGCTTCGCCGGCTTCTCCAGCTCCGCCGGGCTGAGAGACAGCCCCACCTCGGTCACCCCTCCGCCGATGTTCTTCCCCGACGAGGTCCCCGACTGGCCCAGCAGTAACCCTTTCACCTACTCCAGCCAGGAGCTGGCCAACCTGTTTGGGCCGAGCCTCAGTGCTGGTCCCGTAGGCACAGAGCCCAACACCCCCGCACCCCCCTCTCCAACAAGCACACCTTACTATTTCAGACCCATGTTGGAGTCCCCACAGATGTTCGAGTCACCATCCAGCCCCCCAGACTCTCTGTCAGACCAAGAGGGCTACCAGAGCAGCTCCGGTGGCAGCTTGAGTGGCTCCGAGTCCCCGACTCTGGACACCACCCGCCGCCTCCCCATCTTCAGCCGCCTCTCCATCTCTGACGACTAGACTGCACGCACGCCCACCCCAGTGACTTTCAAGTTTGATGACACAAAGAGAACATGGCACTCCCTGCTACCTCTGCCCCCCCATTCTTAAGCTTCCCAGTCCACCCCCCACCCCCAAGTACACAAGACATTCTAGTAATTCCTCCGTAGCATTGTAAGGATGTAATCAATTAAGGGAACCTTTGAGTCAAATTCTCATTTCATCCTGGGTAATCCACACAGCCAAGTTTTTTAAAACGCACCCTGCCATGTGTCATAGTGCCAAAAAAGGAGAGGAAATTGAACAATGAAAATAACAAGAACAAGAAATTGACTGTTTTGCCAGGTGCCACTTGTTTTTTTTTTTTTCTCTTTTTTCTTCATTTGTTCTTGAATGTGTAGCAGCACAAGTGGCCTTGGAAAGGGGAGTGCATTGCACTAGTTCCCCCTTCACCTGCCCTCCTTCCCTCCCTCTCTCGATGATACCACTCCCCCCCCTTCCCCCCCGAGCTAGCTAGTGGGTGCTCACTAATGTAACTGTAGCTCAACCGCAGATGTTTTTACAGACTGAGTTAAGACAAAAGGAGAGAAAAAAAAAAGACCCTGAAAATATATGAATAGTTTTTAAAAAAGAAAAAAGTGCCTGGGGCGGTTTCTGCATGTGTTTAGGGTGAATGGACTACTGTTTGTTTTTTTGGGGGGTTTTTGTCATGGTTCTTCTCAAAGCCCCGTCTTATGTAATTGTGAACTGGGTGAGTCTGCAGGAAGGACTTTGAACTGGAAGTTGGTTTTGTCCCCTCCGCCTCCTCCTCCTTGAGTTTTCTCCTCCTGTTGCTGGTCACTGGCTCTTCTTTTTGGGAAGGAAGTCTTGATATCTAACTGATCATTAAACCTGTAAGACTCAGTCCTGCCTGCCCCCCCCCCCTTTGCCCCCTCCCCACCACCGCCTTCATCCTCGCCGGTCTGGGGATTTCCATCATTCCCATGGTGCAGTTGTTCATCCTACGACTTGACAAGATCGGATTTCCAAGCTATTTTACTTTACTTCTCCCCCTCTTTAGAACCTGCTCCGAGGAGCACTCTGTACTCATTACATCCCTTTTTTGCTTTCTTCATTTGATAATTTTTTATTAATGTTATTATTACGGTTATTATTATTTGAGAAACTTTCCAGACAGAAGGTTTGCGTGTCACTGCTTATTTAACTTATCAGAACATATTTATTGGTGATCATATGCATTTTTTGTTAATTTTGTTTTTGTATTTATCTGGATAATGAACAATAGAATATATTTTCTTTTATGTTAAATTATGATCTTCCATATTAATCTAAAGATTGTGAAGACGTTTTTGTCAGTTTTCCTTTTTTTCACAGTTTAATATATTGTACTTCAATGACTTTTGTTCTGCAACTACACTTTGTCAAAATGAAACTTAATTTAAAGCAAAAAAAAAAAAAAATGCAAAAAAAGATGTTTTGCGTTTTGATTATTTATTGTACTTTTTTTTTTTCTTACTCCCTCTTATTGGACTGCAATACCATCTGAACTACATCTGTTGATTCGTGATGTTTCCCTCTCCAGTACAATAATCTGACAGTAACAGTAGCTAACTGTTATTACATTCATTTAGGGTTTTTTTTTAATCTCTGAAGAGAAGCATCTTCACTCTACATGGGTTGATGGGAGTTGTAAAGGGTTGTTAAAGTTTAAAAAAAAAAAAAAAAAAAAAAGTGTAGAGGACTGGTTCTGTTAAAATGTCTTTTCTTCACCATATTCTCACACCCCAGTCTCTTGATACAAGCAATAGCTGTGACCAAATGGGTTGAGGAAAAGTTTATTTTCTTTGAATTCGATTGGATGCTTGATGCACTTGCTTGGCCCCTGTTTCCAGTGGAAGTGCCTCGTCGAATACATTCCAGGTAGCTAAGGGCTCTCGGGCCTTTTATATATTTGATAATGGAGGATAATTAGTTTTTTAAAGTCACTCGCTCCGTGTTGCCTTCAAGTGTTTGGAAGAGGTGGACAGATTTTGACACAAAGAAAGTAAAAACTGTTGAATGTATTTTTTTCAGCCATGTTTTTTTTTTTTTTTTTTTTCACTACAGTAATTTTGTGAGTTTATGAAAACCTGTTTTTTTTCTCTCTCTTTTGTAAGTATTGATTGCAGTTAAGTCAATAAACCCCATATTTTTTGGAAAAGTTAAATTGTGTTACTGAGTTCTGAGTTGCAATGGAAAGTCATGCATATTTAGGCATTTTAACCATGAAGCTGCACAAGTTATGCATTTTTATATTTCTCTCAAAGATCACACTCCATACCATAAAGTCAACATTTCCTTAAGTTGTGTACATTTACAACTTTTAACTTGTTTTTGCCGGCATTTAAATTACAGCTTTGGGAAATATAGGTTCATTGATCTTTAAAGAGAAGCTCATGCATCTGCTGGTATGGGGGGGGGGGGTTCTTATACAAGGTTATTTTAACATTTTAAAGTTGGATTTACATCACTGTATACACACATTTTAAACAATTAAAACTGATGCTAAGTTTACATGGCAGATTTTGGAAACCCTGCGATACAAAATGAAAAAGTGTTCAAAATGGTCAACTTTGGAGGCAAAAGCCAACAGAGGACGTGCGCTGGCCATGCTGTCCTAATGGGAGTTTCACTGTGGTAGAAGTTGATTGGTGAGCTGCACAGACGGCAGTCCGGGGTATTGACCTCGGGATAATCAAAGTCTGATCGAGCACGTTTGGTTTACACAAAGACTCAGCAAACCTGGTTTCAGCTGAAGTATTGATCAAAGGGTGCTGTAACCGAAAAACGTTTCCAAGAAATAAAATGCAGATTAGCTGAGGTTACGGCCCGATCAGCGTGCCTGAGGTTAGGTACATGTATGCTGATCGATGTGTGAGCGTGTGTCTAAAACTGTTTAAAAACTGGGTAAACAGTTGAGTCAGAGACGAGTTGGACTAATCTGATGATCTTGTATGTAGCGCACTGCTCTGTGTGGTCGATTTTATATATTTTTACACGTAGAATAAATGTAGATAAGAATCTCTGTTTTAACATTAACGCAAGCAGAGGCATATTTGATTTCAGTAACAACAGACTGTTGCTTCCCCCTTCGTGCACTCCACTCAACATCCGCAGCACTTCTGCTTTTCCTCGCTCTCTGGACGCTTCCGTCTGTCCGTGTTTATATTCTCTCAGATTGCAAAAAAAGAGCTGGGACAGGAACTCCCTTCCCTCCATACAATGGGGTGCTGACCCGTCACAGCTGACCCATGGAGGCCTCCTTGTTGCTTTACTGCAAACAGCCTGGGCCTTGTAGATTCTTGTCTTGTTCCTTTTGCTCCCTCCTGCCGCCCCGTCTACAATCGACTTCCACATTGCTGCAAACCTGATTTCACTTTGAGGGCGTAACAGGAGGGAAAAGAGCCTGCGACTATTGATTTGGAAAAAAACAAAAATGACAGGAAAAAAACTGGAAGCCAGTCAGCAAGAATTGAGTCTTTCTTTTACAAAATGTCATATTTATAAAGTAGTCATACATAATATGAGGTTTAGCTGGTGAGAGCTGTTGAAGTGAAGTGGCTGTGAATGTAGGACACTTGGTAATCTATGTTTATGGTTCATCTGTCAAAAGGTAAATGTGCTGTTTGCAGTTATAAACCACATTGCATCAATTGGTGGAAGTCGGAATGAATATTGTTTTCTATTTTTCCTTTGACAAGAATGGCTTAAGAGATCCAATTTTTGCGAACATTTCCACATGTCCATCTATGATTAGATGGGTTCATTGTCAGAAAGCTGAAGTGGCACTTCAAAACTGTTCTACGTATTGAATTTTGACAAGATCAGAGCAGGAGAAATAGATTTGAAAAGGCTTCTCGGGTTCAAACAGGTGACGGGAGCGCACCTTTCTTTTCGTGCTTCACACTTTCAGCTTGCAGTTTGAGGCACATGAAAGAGGGCTGTTTCCTGTTTGTGTGGCGTGCGCATAGAAGCACCTTGAGAAGAAGTACCAGGAAGTGGGTTTCAAAACCTGCGAAGGTGGCGGATGGAGGGGGTCGTTTGTTCTTTGACATGTCGAGATAAAAAAAAAAGAAAAAAGAAAAACCTTCCATTACTTCATTGCAGATGACTTTCCAATATAGAGACGCATAGAGGTGCACCGACACAGATCAAACCTGTGCTTCACACATTTCTTCCTGCACGGCGCGTGTAGCCTACTCCCAACCACACAACCTTCACTCACCTTTAACCCGCGCCGTTGAGCAAGACAGCGTAGCAGCGTGTACACTTTGTAATTGTGTTATCAGAGGAAGGTTTACCTCCTTGTTTGACAAAGAGGTGAGCAAATAGTGCCGATGTGCTGACTGTCTCTTATCTGGCCTCACAGCTGAGAGCTGTGTAGCTGCGGCCTTGCCTGCATGCATGTCGCCGCAGTGTCACAGGTGTTGTGGGAGGGTCGATAATCACAAGACGCGTTATCGACGCTGAGTGAGTCGGTTAGGTCGGTGGTTATGCAGAAGTTGCTTTGTCTTTGAAAAAGCGAAGTGCAAATGAGCCTCTCTTTTTTTTTTTTTATACCCACATACCAGAACATGAAAATCTAAGTTAGAAACAAGGCAAAATTAACATTTGGAAAGTCAGTTGAGGAAATTTGACTGGAGGTGATCACAGCAGACGAATGCAGGAAGAATGCACCCAGGGATATGGCAAACAGAGACAATTGCACAAACGCACATCACCGATTAACCTCAGAGACAATCCACCAACAGGGAAGCCCTATCCTGACTCAAACTGGGGATGTTTCCTGCTGTGAAGCAAGTGTGCTGAACACCAACGCGACTCTTGAGGTCTTTACACGTACCCGGGTATTTACACAAACTGTGATATTTCTCTGCGTGTGGGCCTTGCATTTACACATTTTACAACAAGTCGTCCCAATCAACAATTTCTGAAAACTCCGGCCACAGTGGAGACGGACGACTCTGTGTAATTGTTTGTATCTAAAGAGGGTTACCTCACAATATCCACGTCATCTGTGTGAAAGCAGTGCTTGTTTTCACGTTTTATGTTATATTCTACTGCCACATTTAGTTGGAGCTCTTGGCAAGCATGGCTTCATGCTTCTCGTGACACTGCCCCCTACGGGTTTGGCATGCTCATAGTAGCGCTGAACCAGGTGTCCATGCAGGTCCGGGTAAATTAAGTTTTTTGTTTTTTTTTAGCAGGGATTATCAGTTCTTGTAAAAACCCGGGTACGTGTAAATGTGGCCTCATTTGCAGAGATTAGTAATCCATAGTTCAAACCCACAACCCCAATAGGAGCAAAAGTAAATTAGTCTTTGAAGTTACATAGATTAATGTCTCCTTACAAAGCTGAAACCAGAGGTTAGAGGGTTCATTTAGCATGAAGTGGAACGGGGGTGTCAAACTCATTTCGTTCTGGAGGCAATGTTCCACTGGATTTGATCGAGTGGGTCGGTTCAGTGAAATGCTTGAATATAAACCCTTGAATTGAAAAGTTGACATGCAAATTCAAACAAAACCAAAACAAGATGAACATTTCAGTCAAATGGAATTCAGCGTTTTCGGTTTTACAAATTCATCTTCACGGAGGTGATGTTATATTACTTTATCAATAACGTAGCATCCACTACTGTATCACTGATGTATAAGCTCAGGTCTCATTGTTTTAAGTCTTCTGCAACCACTGGTTTGTTCACATTTTTGACATCCTAAAATATAATTCTGTGATTGGACTCTATATCAGACTAGTTTTGGCCCCCAGGTCATATGTTAGTCGTAGAATAAACAAGGAAAATTGCAACAAAACATGCATCACAGTACCTGTAAAACTCTAATTAGCATAGTACATCTTGTTTGTTTGATATGCATGAAAACAAAGTGCAAAAAATAGTAACAATGACACACGTGTTTTGCAAAAACCAGATCGGTGAGTAAAATGCAGAGCGGTGACAAACTAGCCATTACAGTCAAGCATGAAGCCACATTCTGACATTTACCCTGATTTAGGGTTTTCTAAATTACACCAACATATGATCACTATGCTGGTTTAGCTCTGGTCTCTTGTTAAAACATACCTCAACGAGACATGTCTGTGATGGCGCTCTGACCTTTGACCTCGTTGGAACTGGACAGACCCGTAATCCAGACACTGCTGCCAAAAGGTCTCTTCCCGCCTGCATACAGTGAAAACACACAGTCATCCTCTCTGGCTGGGTTTGATTTGGCGACTTCACAAGGAGAAACAGTAGAAAGGGAATCTCTGTTTTTATAAATACTGAAATTCTTAACTTAATTATGGGGATGTGTTTTATAATTTGTGTTAACAAGGGGCTTTCTCATCCCACCTCTAATCTCTTCCTGACTATTATCAGCCTGTAGTGTAGGCATTTCACTGTTTGGGAAGTTTACCCTCTGAGTACAAAACAATACAGATTACTGACAGTGAGTGACAGAGAAAGTGGAACACCCACTACTTAAATGTATGAAAAATATCATCACCTATGACAGAGTTTTAATGGTCCAGCCTATTTTTCTGCATATCAAACAAATACATCTCTGCAACCACAAGGTCTATTCAAATGATTCAGGTGTTGAAATAGAGTGGCACTCGAGGTGGTGAGGTGGTTGCCACCTCCACCTCATACTGAAATCGAGCCTTGGTGGCGTTTCTGTGGCGAGTGTGCATCTTGAGTCTGTGATTGTGTGGGCTTTCGAAAGGTACTTTGGCATCCTCGCAAAAAAACCACGCATTCTTTGGATCAGACTTTCAATGCATCATTTGAATCACTAAAAAAGGCCCCAATTGAAAGCAACTTCCATGGTGCAACATTTTTAACATGGCCTCCACGTCAACCTAGAAAATGCAACTTTTGCTAAAGTATGCAGTAAAGCACAATTGCACTACATTCCCAGTTGGGAGTTTTTTCTACACATGTGCACGTAGATCCACAACAATAACGATGGAAAATTCCATTGTTTGCATTGCTCGTGGCTTTAAATTTAACAGTGCTTCTCCAACAAAGTGTACATTTACTAGACTATCATCTGGGCCACACGTGGACACACATTTCTTACAACCACCAGATACTGACTGGGCGGATACGATGAAGAAGGACAGCTGAAAGGAGCTTGAATGTGTGCATTGTACTCTTCCATACCCTGTGATGGACGAGGGACCTGTCCTTTTCTCGTCAGCTACGGTCTCCACCACCAACATGACTCTTATTTGGACAAAGTGGAACAGAAGAATAATCGATTGACTTTAATACTTCAGAAGAAACTTCATTTCCCGACAATTTGCTTAGCAGCAATCTCCACATTATTTTGTTGGTGAGAATATCAATACTATAATGTACTCTTTACTCTGATGTGTGACATTACTGTATTTTGTTATGATTAGTGCATTCTTTTTTTTTTTAGCATTCAGAGATTTCCTCAGCCCCTCAATCAGGATTCTCTCCTGTTTAAGGTTTTTAAATTAAATATGTGCTTGAAAATATTTCACAAGCTTTCTTTTTTATAAAATCACAAGGATTTTCAAAGTTTGTCCTGCATATATGCTAACATTTGAATATTCTCTGTGATCAAGCTGCACTGTTCGCTTCACACTTTTGCAGTTTTCTCTGTTTCCTGCAGCAAATGACAAGTTTTATATTTGTAGGTCTCCAGCCACATGTGTCACAGTGAGACTGACTGCAGGTCGACAAAAACAACAGTTCCAAACACGCCCTGATCCTGTGAGTTTAATCCGATCGCTCTGTAGTGCTCATATCTAGCCGACTGAGGCTAACACACACTGCTCACTGGGTAATGACCATTAGCCTCGCCTGGATCCTGTGTCACATGCGCTTTTCTTCCCCGGGGCTAAATGGCAACCCTTGACCTGTGACAGAAAGGAGGAGAAAACACATATGTGTTGAGCAGAGGAGCAGAGAGGCGAGGACGCTTCGCAGGACAGGTCTGGTGATGGTTGTCTGACAGGTTGTGGAAACACACCCTTCCACTCCTTAGTGTGACAGAAAAACAAACACAAAGCCACTAAAAACTCGGTGAGTCCCGCGCTAATGGACAAGTGATGACTTTTTCCTAACGAGCCGGGCTGGTATGGAGGAAACAGGAGATGAGGACCAACCAATGGGAAAGCTTGTCCCGAACCTGACACTGTTGTGCTTTGGGTTTCTGGTCCACTGGGCCGAGTGAGTCACACACTCAGTCCTCCTGAGTGCTGAACCACTTAACTCTTCCTGTCTCATGACTCCCAGCATCATGACCCAATGAGAGAGAAGAGGCAGAAAAACACTAATCCTGCATTTCCAGTTACTGCTGAATTGTAAAACAACTTGTTTCTTGTAGCTTGGACTTTTGTTTCGATGAGCTCAAACAAGACTTTGCACACCTGGAAGATGTGGGAAAAGGCATTACTGCTAACACAGGTCATCAAACATGTTGTAAAGAAGTCCAAAGCTTAGCCTGATTATCTAAACCAGTGGTTCCTGACCTCCTCTGCTCATGACCCCTGAATACAAAGCTGTTTCTACTTGCTGCCTCTCACGCAACCTTAGCCTCTTGTCATTATGAGCAGCGCCTGCATTTCTAAAGAACATTTTGGCCTTAAAATGGCACACTCGGCAAGAAAAAGGAGGAAAATAATAAAGGGAGGAGTGTTTCACACACATGCAATCACTTCATGTTGGGATCCAGACTCTCCTTATTTGGAAGAAGAACCAGTAAGTGTGCCTGAAATGTTGATATCAATTCCAAATTGGACAAATAAACTGAGTGAACACAGCTAGAGCAAGTAGGGTAGATCAGAGGCACATAAAAACACACGTGCAAGCGCGCACGAAAATTATACCTTTTTAAGGTGTCTTGAATGGTGATGGTAGAGGTCATACTGGCACACGCATACCAACACTACTTTTATGCTGTATGTCTGTCAGTGTGAATTAAACAGTTTAATTATCAGCAATGACACAGATCTTGTATGATTATTATAATTATTCAACTATTATTGGAAAAAAATTAAACAAAATAAGTTATTGCCTGGCTGGACTTTATAAAAAAACAACAATCATTTGCATTTGAAACATTTATTTTGGATTTCATTCATTTCTGCACCTTCAGAATTGATAACTGTTACCTTCATCTGCTTTGATCCTTTGTGGAAACGACAGATAAATATGTTTAAATGTAGGAGAGTCAAGGCAAAGAGTCATCAGAAATAGTCCAAATACTTTTCTTGTCCCCTTTGGCTAGTATTATTCCAAGACATCAAACTCTATTTAAATAAATTCATTATAAATGAATTGTAATAAAGTCGTAAGGTGTTTTCACTGCTCACATGGAACAGAGGGAACGCAGCTCACAAACTCTTTTGCCTCCTCTCTGTGAGTGATGCACCACAGCAAATGAGGTTAGCTCTCAGCCAGCGAACCGTGCAAAAGCTAAAAACAGCACGTTTACTCACACATGATTCTCGGTTTTGTTTTGCAGCATCTGTTTCCTCTGGTGAGAAACTGGAAAACTAACTCAACTTTCTCACTTCTTAAATACGGTTTTTCAGTTTGTCAAACATCCCATGCTGATTTATATGACTTCGGCACACACACACACACACACACACACACACACACACACACACACACACACACACACACACACACACACACACACACACACACACACACACACACACACACACACACACACACACACACACACACACACACACACATTTCAAGAATTAAGCACACTCCTACACCTGTACCACCGACAGATATGCACTGGCCCGTGGTGGACGAGCACAGTAGACTAATACGCCGCTCTGAGTCACTGAGGACCTTTAGAGGTACGAGCAGACAGAAGATGACATCAGCGATAGGATTATTTTCAGGAAGTCCTTGCTCCGTCTTGTATCGAGGCCAAGTCTGCGCTATGCACAGATGATCATCTCTTATCTGCAATCTACCGCTCAAATGGACTCACAGGACGATGACGGGCAAATCGAAAATGACAGCGATAAGGCACATGCTGCTTCAAGGCTGCAAAAGTCTGCAAAATGGTGACAGATAGACAAAGAAGAAGGAGAGAAAGATTGACAGAGACTGGACCATGGTCACCCTCATGCTAATATAACCATATCATTTTTTTTTCTGTTTGCGTTGTAAACAAGCCCTGGATATCTGGCCTTGGGAGGTTAGGGAATAGTTAAAAAAAAAGTGAACTCTGTATCGTTCTCTCTTAATATGTGTGTGTGTGTGTGTGTGTGTGTGTGTGTGTGTGTGTGTGTGTGTGTGTGTGTGTGTGTGTGTGTGTGTGTGTGTGTGTGTGTGTGTGTGTGTGTGGGTGTGGGTGTGTGTATTTCACAACGATCTGCTGGCTGAGGCTCAGAGACGAAGATAAGAACTGACTGTGAGAAACCACAGATCTCACACCCACTCACTCGAAAAGAGAACACAGTGGGACACACACACACACACACACACGGGCGGTATACATGCATGCATGTTCCTGCTCAAGCCGTACACACACATCCAGCAGTCGATGTTGGGTTCGCTCTGTTAGCGGGGCTTCTCATGATTGAGGAATTTAGCTGTGAAAACACCAACGCTGATTGTTTAGTGTATCACTGCTGCTCACATTTCTCAAGGCGAAGTCTTCCATCGAGATAAGGCCCAACCTGAAACCTGTCAAGCTTGCTCCTGTCCTGTGCTCACTCTCCAGCCTCACCTGCCAACCTGCTGCAACATGCGCTCGCACAGGCAGAGAGGAAGAACGGATTAGAGCGAAGGCCTTGAGTAATGGTGGTGTCAGGATATTACTACATCTACAGTGACAGACACATTTCTGCATCACACTTTTTGTAAACTCTGCCAGTAGCTTATAAACAGTTCAGTCATATTCAGTTTATTATTAGTTGAAAAGGGTGTTCACTGGACTCAGCGTTGCCGATCTGAGAGGTGAAACAGAGATTTGACTCAGACTCAACCACAAAGAACGTGCCTTTAGTCATTCGCTGTGACAGTTTGGAGATGTACTCATTTATAATGGACTTCTGACAGAAAAGATATCGAAGAAGTCAGAAACAAGCACACGAGGCTTTTGATGCCACAGTAGTTTCCCGCTATGACTATTATCTAACATTAAATTTGTTGCTTTTACAGGTATTGAGCAAGTTACAAATGACTACTTCAGTGTATTTTTTTTTTTTTTGCATCCCTATCACTTCATCGTAAACTCGCAAGCATGATTCAGGCGTGATATAAGCCACCCGCCACATAATCATACAAAACTGTTGTGCAGACATGCGAATGGATTCCAGTAAAAAGCGAGAGCGATATAATGGGCTGGAGGTGTATGTTTTGGCACCTGGCTTATGAGTCGGAAAAACTTGTTTACATGTCTGAAAAAGAGTGAGGTGGAGCACTGCAGTGCTCCATATTATTCTCAGTGCCGCCTCCACAGTGTAAAGAATTATCTGGGGCTTTTGACATTGGTTAAACTAACAGCTTTATTGTAGATTAAATATCAAATTAAACTCTGTGTGAACTTTTCTTTCAAAAGATAAGTTCAGTCAATAAGAGGCTTGGTGTTTGCAACTTATATTTCCTTGTTTGTACAGCTAAAAACATGATTTCAAGGGTGATTGTTGGGGCTTGAAATAATGTTTGTATCACTCAAAAGAGAAAACCTGACTAACTTTAAAGATTGAACCTTATCGGGGTTTCCAACATTGTTAAGCAGCTCAGAAATTGGTTTTCTTTTTAAACCATCTAACAAATGGGTGTCTAACATAAGGCCTGTCAGCTAAAACTAACCCACAAGAGGCTCCAATCCGGCCAAAGCGCTCAAACAAATTCTTCTCTTTTATAACAAATTAAGTGAAGTTGCACTGAGACCCGAGCTGAGACATCGGTGATGCTGCCATGAATGCTATCTACCTTGTTGCTATCAAACTAGCCTCAAAACCATGCTGCCAGGGTGAGTTTGTAAAAAGACCCATTACACAATAGCTATAGCAGTTTTTTTTGTTTTTTTTTGCATTTCACTGTATTTTGGCCTCCAGTATTTCAACACCAGAGACAAGATTCACCAGTGTGTTACACATTTGTCAACTTCCCAGTACCATCCAATACACTCACTCATTACACTGATCTGATAAACACCCATGAAATCAATATAGAACCAGGCAATTTCACTATAAAAAGGCTACATATATTTTATTTAATAGAGAAAATGCATGATATTATAGACACCTAAAACTGTCTTTAATGTTATTTCAAGGCAACCAAATCTCAGTTTTTAACCAAATAAGATTCCTGGAAAAAACAAACAGTCGTTTGCCGGGAAACAATAAATTGGTTCTCTGAAGGGAACTCATGTGGGTTTTCCACTGAGAATCAGGCATCATTGTTATCAGAGACACAGACTAACAGAAAAGAGGAGGCGGGGTGGGGGCGGCGATGTGAAAGAGGAGGCTCAGGCCCAGAGGAAGGCCGCAGCACAATGCGAGTGCGAGGCAGAGCGGTTTTTCATAAATCACGGCCATAACCAATTCCCCACCTGTGTTCGCCGTCTTCCCAGAAACGCGGAGTCACACAAGCAGCTGCTGGCTTTGGAAAACCACCCCGGCCTTCATACTCATGACATAAAGTAACACAATCAGGAGATTTGGATATCAAACAGCAATGGTTAGCACATATAACCCATTTTTTGGGGGGGAAACTTGTTATTTTGGCAAACGACTTTGGCATGGCATCCCACAGTGGCACACACACAGCTGTACAAACGCACGCTTTGCACACACGCCATCAAACAACACAGACATTAATTTGATTAGAACTCTCTTAACAGTTTCCAGTTTCCTTTCTTGAAAGGGAACTGCGGCTTGAGCCAAAGCTTGAAAGAAATTAGGGTCATCCAAAAAGCATCATGCTATTAACAGTAAGATAGTGAGACTCACTTTTATAGGGTTTCCCAGTAAAGGTTGAGTTTCTGGAGGTGACGCATCCTGTCTGCTGTGTGTGTGTGTGTGTGTGTGTGTGTGTGTGTGTGTGTGTGTGTGTGTGTGTGTGTGTGTGTGTGTGTGTGTGTGTGTGTGTGTGTGTGTGTGTGTGTGTGTGTGTGTGTGTGTGTGTGTGTGTAACCATTAAATGCTTAGTGGAAAACATGTTTGAAGGTTCAACTCATACAAAAGCTTCAGAGACCAACCTAAGTTAGTTCTGTAGAATATTTTTTTTTCTTTTTTTTAATTAATATAAAGCCCCTGGATAGCATGTTATTGCCCACCTGAAACGACACAGGTGGGCAATGACAAAAAGCTTTCTCTGGTTCCTTTTGCATACTGGACGCAAAAAGTGCCCCTAACTGCATCTAAACCCAAGGCAGACGATAATTTTGTGCTGGTTTGGAGTTTGTGTTTTTTACTGCCCAGTATGAGAGCTATCCAGTTGGTTTAAACACAAAAGGAATGCAGCAGTACTGAAAAGGACGTCAGAGAGTGAAACACTGCCGCAATGGTCACCTCGTTCACTAAATAAGTTAACTGCAGTCCACTTGAAGTAGACCAAACAGTGCTAGTGTCAAAGCAGCCTCATGGCGAGAGATGTTATGTTTGGGCTTACAGTTAGTCCACAGGAAAAAAAATGACTGTAAGTCAATGTGAACAGCATGAAAACACATTTGTTTGTTTGTTTGTGTGTGCCACATGTAAACACATCTGAATGGGTATGAGCATGTGAACACATACAAACGTGTATGAGCGTGTGTGCAGCAGGGGGAGGGTTGTTTACTCGGGCAGCCTCTCAGAGAGCGTCTCCTGGCCGGCTCCCACTTCCTGCCCTTGCGCCTGGAGCAGCAGCCTGTCTAGTCAGCCACCTCGGGCTGACAGGGAGACCACATGCTAGAAGACTTATTGGCCTACTTTAGAAGACCTATGGGGGAGAGGGGGACTATAGGTCTGGCCTGGGTGGGGCTGGGACTGTTTTGAAGGGAGATTGTGGGGTCTATGGGGTGTCTGACTTTTTTTTTTTTTTTTTAATAAAGCTGTGAGCCTACCTCCCCTCTCTCCCTGCTTTTCCTCTGAGTGCTTACAGCTGCGAGGATGGCGAAGGGGGGGGTGATGGGGGCATAGCGGAACAGAGCGAACAGGCTCTGCATAGAGAGGGCCCTTCATGAAGTCACATCTGGACTTTTCCCAGAGAACTCAATGGAGCAGAGAGGCTAATGAAAGTCTTAAGTTATGTAATTGAGCTCTTCCATGTGCACCAGACGGTAATGTTGGCTTGATCTGTCACACAGGATGTGCGCAAAATCCTATGGACATGTATGCCCCTTGCGAAAGCTTGATAGATTCAGCTGGGCTCGTGTTGCTACTGTCATGCCTGTAGCTGCTCACTTAACACACAACCTGGATATAATGACGTTCCAGGCCCATACATGGAATCACTGCTGGGAGAAACTTGGCCTGTGTGGCATAACAAACAGGGTTTGGCATTTACTGCTACTAAAAGGCCTACTTAGGTTGATTGGCCTGTGTTGTTTTGCTGTAGTTCGGCTTCCACTGTCCGGCAGCAGTGGAAAATCACTGGAGAATTGTGAACATTTAGCTCGGCGCATGATTAAACGTGGTGTACAGTGATTCTTTTTGAACCTCGTTCAAAGTGTAAACGATTGCAATGTAATTTCGGGCCTTCCACTTTATGACAAACATATGTCTGCTAGTGTATTGTTATACTTAGCAGTGACTCGAGCGGAGAGGTTGTAAAACAAGCTGCCTGGCTGGTTATGAGTGGGATCGGGAAAGAAAGACCTGCACTGTAAGATTACATGGTGAGAGGTGGAGTGATGAATGCTGGAGGACACACGTACACACCGTGTGTGTGCATGCAAACATGCGGCATGTGTATGTGCTTCCATATGCATGGGACAACTGTCTGATGGGTATCGGTTGTAACAGTCAGATTGAATAAGGTCTCCTGTATCAGCCTCTGCTTTGATTTACACTCTGCCGCCGAGGGGAGAAGAAAGGGAAGCAGGGGAGATGCTCTTGAAATGAACACCTTGGTAAAACCTGCCGCTGTATAAAGTGTCAGTGGCGGGGCCTCTCCGTGGCATGATGCCAAACCCAGAACCACTATCACCTTCACCACCATCGCCACCACACCACTGTGCCTTCCATTAATAAAGGAGAAGAATAACAGTGACGGAAGGGAAGATAGGCTCGGGCAACGATACATTACCTGGCAATTAGATGAAGGCGGAGGCAATGAGGGGAAATGCGGACCATATGGGAGGCTATGTGAGAGGCCACCTGACCCAAGGGGCCCACAACTCTCACATCAACACTCCTCGCCAGACTGGACCTGTTTGAAGTCTTACATAATGCTCTCAATACCACCCTCTTCTCTGTCTTTCCCCATGGTCTTTCCAGCATCTTCTCCTCCTCCTCCTCCTCCTCCTCCTCCTCCTCCTTCCTTCTTCCTTGCCCTATGCTTTCCACTCTCAGACCACAACCACAAAAACAGGCCCCAGCCAAGACAAACACAGCCCAGAATCAAATCAATTTTGAGAAGTTATGGTGCAACTATTACAGCTTAACATGCTGTCGACAAGCCGCATGAGACGGTCCCCTCAAGAGTGCGCGAAACATGAAAACCGTTACATCGGCGACCTAAATGCTCAGACACACAAGAGACGCAGCAGCGGCAGCGACTGACAGGGTCCTCCTTCATGCATCTTTATATAGCACACATTAGTAATCCTGATGATTAATTCTTGGAAGTGTCTCAGCGGAATTGAGCATACCGTGACACGGATCTCCTGAGTTATTGCAGGGCCTTTCCTGGTGTTTTCCAATGGCAGAAACAGTTGTGAGCGGAGGAGCGAACGCTTTTGCATTACCTCATAAATAAAGAGACTGCAGGAATGCTTTGACATTGTGGAAAATAAAGTGATATGCTTTGTTTTATTGATTTGGATGGTCTTATGATCTCAGCTGTGTCCATGAAAGACAATGCCCCAGCAAAGCAAAGAAAACATCTGACGACACACCAGCAACACAAGAGGCTTCTTCTTCTTCTCAGCAATGTTTGGCTGCACTGCACTGCACTGTACTTTTATGCAATTAGTTACAATTTCAGATTTTTAAGTCGGCTCTTTAGTTTTTATGTTTGCTGTGTGTGAAAACAGTTGTAGCGCTGTCCCTCTCTGTCCTGAAAGTGGAGGATCGCCATCATGATCCCACATTTTATGAACCTTAAATGTGCTGCAGAATTAGCCCAGGCTTGCTGTTTCTTCAATTTGCATTTTGACTTGCATATAATTTACAGTTCAGCATTTTGCCCAAAGGACAAATAAAAATGTTTCAGCAGGTAAAGGTTCTCTGCCACTTCTGAACTTTATGATAAACCAAGTTTATCAGGTCTTAACTGCAGACCAATACAGGGAATATGGATGTGACATTTATTGTGTAACTTGCCCAAAAAAGACAATATTCCTCTTATCTCTGTCACTCTCTTGCTCACGCGCACGGACACACGGACACACGCACACACGCACACACACACACACACACACACACTCACACACACAGCATGTGCCATGGATTGTCCGCTGGTCTGACCTAGTCGGCGTAAAAGAGCGGTTCCATGCCAGGTCTCGCCAGATCCAGAAGGGCAAGTAGCAACTCTGTGGAAACACTGACTCACCAGTCTGGGGCATTAACTCTCAATTTTGCCTCCTCGCAGCTGGCTAGTGGAAAGAAAAAATAAAGAATTTAATTTCTTAAACACCTTTATTGTTACACAAAACATGAAAGAGCTAAAACAAACTTGCTGGGAAAAACCAAACCACAGTCCAGAGGAATAAATCTCACACCTCACACAAACAAGCCCCAGAAAATGACTCGCATTAAAAAAAAAACCAGGCTGAAACACCAGTACAGCTCCCGAGTCTCTATAAAAGAGAGGAGGGCGAGAAAGAGAGACACAGAGCCATATCATTAACATGGTTGGACCCCTGGGAGACTCCTGGCCCATCATAAGCCTCTTATTAGACGACTCTCCTCAGAGAACTTGTGGTCTAATCTTATAAAACTTTGAACACCCGCTCCCTGTGTGCTCTACCACTGGATTATTAGTCACAGTTGTGTTTTTTCTGCGCTCCACTGTGGTAAATGGACTTAGACTTGAGACTCACTTAAAGAAATGCTGCACCGACAGAAACCCCTTCTGAATTATGGTGGAAAAGCACAGGGCGAAAAGGTGTTGAGGCATTGTTAGAGTGACACCGGTTTTTTGGTGGGTTTTTTGCTGGAAGTCAAATCTTTCATCAGTCCAATCTTGCTCAAAACCTGCACGCACAGAAAAAGCAAACACGCAAAAGCACCTGAAGGGAAGTCCTACTTTCTCGAAACAGAGAATCTCATGAATCAATCATGGCATTTATGCACTTCTCTCAGAAATCAGTTTTCTCCAACTTAGTGCCAAGCAGGTGATCTTACTTTTATGAGGAAAAAAAGGGACTTGATCACTGAAACATCTTTGCAAAACAATGTCTTGCATAACTCAGAGAGACAGGAAATATGGCGATGATAAAAGATGTCAAATGAAAAAAATGGCTGTGGTGAAAGATGCAACTCCAAAATATGATCATTTAAGTGTATGGTAACCTAAAGGGTTCAGATCCTCTGGAAGTATGACACAAACAACTTTAAAGTGTTGGTGTTAGCATCAAAAAGTAAACAAGGGAAAAGGACCACAGACGGAAATGTGACTGTACTTCCCTCTAATTACAAGATATCTTTAGACAATTTGCAGACAGCTTGTAGTGGGAGCTGTTGTGGAGTGCATAACCATGAAAGCTGTTTTGTTCTGGGAATGGTAATTTTGTCCATATGGATATGTTCATTTTTTTCCCCTCATAACAAGAGAGCAACGACTTTAGAAAGCACAAAAGGCTTTGCAAGATTAAAACGTGGTCATTAGAGGGTTAAATCAGCACTCTGGGGAAGCTATAAGCTGAGCTTAGACATGATCTAACTGTCTTCAAGTGTCACCCAAAAACACTTTTGAAAGATGCTCTGTACTTGCTTTGAATTGCTCTGTTCAATTAGATTTGTCTTAATAACATGCACATGGTGTTGCTGTGACACATTAGATATCAACCGATTAATTAGATTCATGGTTTTATGACAGCAAAAGGAAAAAGCAGCAAAACAACTGAGATAAACTACCAAACATGTACACGGGTAATATCGAGGTACGCTAACATTTATCTTAAGGCTGCCAATACATCATAGATCACATGATACTGGTGCACCTGGTGAAATCTCAAGAATATGGAGATTCCTCAGTCTGTTGTTGAATGAAAAATGACTCCTGCTTGATGCTATAATGAAGTCTACAACCAACCATGAGAGCTGCTGCATTGAGGAAATAAATGTTTATTTGTTGAAACTCACAGGAGACACAGCATACTTATGTGAAGTTTGAAACTGCCCTTGGCTCATGCTTTTAAACCAGGAAAATCCCGCCTCCTTTCAGTTCTTACACTAAAGTCACAAATTATTATTCTTATATACTCTCAGAGGGGAAAATGAGAGTAGATGCTAAGCTCCCTGGGATTATTACTTAACAATTCTCCAGATTGCTCTGAGCCAGAAACAGATGCAGCTTACTGCATGAACTGCCATTTTCTCTCCCACTATACTGATCAGACACACAACAACTTGAGAGGTCTGAGTTCTGCAGCAAATGGTCACAAACACCCAGACAAACAAAAGCTTATTTTCCAAACATTACAATCAAACTGTTTAATCTTCTGGATTCACCAAGATGCTTCCATGTGGTAAAAGGTGTCTACACGCACAGAAACACAAAGGCTTTCACATGAAGAATATCAGTGCTTTCAAATGTCAACAGTTTTCAGAGTGTCCAGTAGGCAGAGATTATGAAAATGGTTTGTCGAGAGACCTGGAAGTCATTTAGACTGATTGGAAACTGCAATACCTACTTTTACAAATAAGGGCAAATTACTCCCCCTCCTTTTAAACTAGAAAAAAAAATAAATAAAATCATTTGACTTTTAAATGAAAACTCAATCCAGTGTCCCCGTAACCACCTACACTCCCTGTTGTTCGCTTTCCAATCCAGGATTCAGTGCGATTCGGAGTTCCAGCAGCTGTGTCCAGAGCTGCAGAGACCTCTCGGTCTCCAGGCCAAGTTCCATGTCCGCTCTGATTATAGCAGGAGAACAATGCGAGCCATTGTGGCGCAGCAAGTGTGGAGTCTCTGCAGTTTTCCCCATCATCTCTCACAAATGCTCTCATTCAGCGCACGTGCACACACACACACACACACACACACACACACACACACACACACACACACACACACACACACACACACACACACACACACACACACACACACACACACACACACACACACACACACACACACACACACACACACCAATGGACTATAGCACTAAGACAACCACATAAAGGTAAAAAATGTATGGGTTTTTTTTTTTCCTTTTTTGTCTGAGTGAGCATGAAATATGGTTCACTGGGTCCCTGGTGCTCAGGCAGCCTGCCAAGACTTGAAGCAAGCAGTTGAAATTCATCACAGTCACACACACATACGCATGTGTTGTCCCTCTCGCATACATCTTCACTGCAGGAGACCTCAGGCCACAGGGGGAGAACACTCTTCCATGCCACACAGCGAGGCTCTCTGCAATTAGACAGTCACTTCATCAAACTACACACTTCTCTTTTTCCATCAAGCTCTCTCTCTCTCTTGTGCGCGCGCACACACACTCAAAGGTGTAATCACTCACAAACACACTGCCAAACTCAAAACTGCTATTATCTGTCATTAGGGACACACACACACACACACACACACACACACACACACACACACACACACACACACACACACACACACACACACACACACACACACACACACACACACACACACACACACACACACACAAAACTCATTCAGATAGTTTTCAGAGACATTTAGTAACATGTAGGATCCTTACAAAAAAAAGAAAAAAAAAAACAACAAACAAACTTACAAACTATTAAAAATGGAGACCTGTTATGTTTATGTCTGTCCCTCCAGGGGAAGTTCCAGGAGATCACTCCTAACCTCTGCGACCCACAACCTTTGACACCCTTGCCTGGGGGTTCAGGGCCCATGCTGAGAGTCAATGATGTCCAGAGGGGGACACAAGAGTATTACCTTTTATATGGCCTGTGCTCGTGCCCCCTCCTTTTAAACTTACCTACTTCCTGGAAGACATCCACTGTCCTGCATGTGTACCCATTTGAACATTCTGATACATGCAAGTTCATTTCACCAAATGCTTCCGTACATGCCTGCATGCATGAAGACCATTATTTGGTGTAGCCTCACGGTTAAAGTCACAGTAACCCCATTCAACAAGTCACTGCAGGACTGTTTATGACCCACAGAGCAACACAAGACAGTGATTACAATGTTTTCATAAGATGTTTACAGCTTTTCTTTGACAAACTGCAGGATTTTTTTTATGGGTGGTATGTTACCAAGTAAATAAACATACATTTTAGCAACTACCTTTAACTTTTTTTTTTTTTTGTTTTATTTCTACTTTAAGAGTCTAAATAATTATTCTGAATGAAGCTCCCAAAACAAAAATGCCCTGCAATTTTGGATAAGTAATGTTATGTAAAGGGTAAGAAAAGCAGCTGTTTCATTCAGAACTTACTCTACTCCCACAATAGACACACTGGAGCCTCTCCAGCACCGTCCACATGTGGCCACAACCGAACAAACCCATCAGGTTAGAGGCTCACAGTGTGTGAACACAGTGTCAGAGGTCGACCAGTGATTGGCCAATAAAGGGAAAGTAATACAAAGAGCAGAGCTTTGCTTCAGTTTGTCATCCTTCATTTCACAGCGTATTAAACAAACCACTAACCCCAGGTATGCAGTCTCATTAGTTAATCTACCATTAGGAGTTAAACGCGAGTTGGGAGGGTGTTTTTCGCTGCCGTCGCAAAACGTCATATGTGGATGGGACGGCAGAGGACACAGTGCAAACTAACAAGAGTGAAGTTAACTGACCACATATGAGAATGGCAGCGGCAATGTCACAACCGTACAGCTTTGTGGTGCTTAGTGCTCTCATCCCTGGTTTGGACTCGGGCTGGGCTTCTTCACAGTGGAGTTTGCATGTTTTCCCTGAGTTCCACAAACACACCATTCCACACAATTGGCCGGCCTGAGATTTCATTTCCACAATGTTTTTGAGAGAAAACAGTAACATTTTATTGAATTCTGACAGTTGCTCTAAACAAGGATGACAGGATAACTTTTCTGAAACGCTGGGTGTAATGCAAATATGTACTACAGTCATAGTAAAGGGTTCTGCACAAGAAGGATTCCAGTGAGCTGTTCACTTATGCAGCACGTCTCCAATGAAATGTAAATTTACTGCACCATCATCTGGATCACATGTGGAGAACTTTTTTTTTTTTTTTTACGTACACCACATTCCAAGTACTATACTACAAAGAAAGACAGGTTAAAAGGGCTTGAATGACATGGTGGTTGTAACAATCATTTTCAAAACACTGCAGTCTAAATGTTGCAGAAGATGCAAAAACCATTTCAGTCCATCGTCATGCAAAATGTAAAGCAAACTAAATATTTATAAGCAAATACATATTTAAGACGAGCCACAATACCCTTTGCCCCAGAGCACATTGTGTCATCTTGAGACGGTACAACATTTCATCCTGTAACTAATAGGTATCTGATGACTGGCTAACCTCGTTTAGTGTGAATGTAACATGATCATATGTTTAACATATAAAATATATTCATTGTATTATTCTAAAGATGCCCCCGAAAGGCAAACAAGACAAATGAAAAAAGTACAGAAGTCACATGGTTTAGTTTAGAAATGTTATTTTGTTCCCTTTCATCTGGTTGGGCCTCTTTTTGAATAAAAATCAACAAAAGAGTGAAAGAAAAGCAAACCTTATTTTCAGAGGTCTGTTGCTTCTCATCAGCTTCACTCTTAACTCGCGTTTATTGATTTGTCCTAAACTTTGTTTCATAGTCAAAATATCGAATCATATCGTCAATCTGCTAAGAGTTTTTGTCAAGTTTCAAATAATTTGTAACAGAGCGACTTGCGACTTGATTCATTCATGGTACGTGCATTAATAAAGCTGTGGAAATGTTCTGTGCGTGTAACGGCCGCACATGTTTTACACATCTGTTTCTTTGCTCCTCAACCCCTCTGCCTCCAAAACAAGCCCTCTCAGCTGAATACAAGCTAAGTGAAAGGGGAGGGAAGTCAGAGGACGACGCCAGACAAGATAAACAAATCCAATTCATCTTGACATCAGTTCCAATATAGAGGGAGGCGTAAACACGCAGACGCAAACGGTCCAAAGATAAGACGGGCTGACTCGCGGAAGCGGCTGTAAAAGTGTGCGCACCCTCTGTGTGGGTGTGACTGTGTGTAAAAGTCTTGAAGTAATCAATGACTTTGTGTTTTGGATTTTGACATCGCGGTATGGATTTGTGTGCCTCCTTCTCGTCGGGGGCGCCTGTGCACTTTCACAATGCTTTTTGCTCTGAAACGGCATGAATGAGAAGTGACTGTGGGTTGAACCTGCCTGTGGGGGTATTCTCTGTGACAACACCTCCTATCAGTGTCTCCTTTCACTCTTCTGATCTGCGTAGCTGCCATCAAAGACACTAGAGCTGCCTGGCTCAGGCCGGGATGGGCCCAGCCCTGCCTGCAGAGCGTATGCACCCTGAGCTATGTTCTCCTGCCCTGTAAAGGTGGTCTGGTTTCAGACAGGCTGCTACAGGCCTGCCTCTGGGATCAGGATGGGGAGGCACGGGTCGACTCCTGCATGTGTGTGTGTGTGTGTCATCCTATGGTTGTATGGAGAGCGAAACAGGTTTGCTCAGGAGGCCAAACGTGTTTCTGCATGTTGCCAAGATCTGCTGTGTACTTTTCAGTGTAAACTAATCTCCATATAACACTTTCTGGATTAGTGTTTTACATTGAGGCAAGATGGTGAAATATTGAAATAATGAAAGTACTCCGTGCAAACATCAATTTATTTGGAGGTGTCATGAGCTCCAGTATGTTGAAACTTGATGTTTTATACTCTTCAAACGTGACTTCCTTGCATTCTCTGAGATGTTCTCTGCAGCGCTCAATCCCCGCAGGGCTGAGCACTGTGACTGACTAATGCAATCTGCGGGGTCGAAGTGCAGCAGTGTTGAATTGGACGTGAAAATGCACTTCACCATCAGAAGTGAAGCCGCCTCATTCCAGCAGCCAGAGCTCGGCCTGAAGGGTCTGAGGACTCGACTCAAGACTTCAACTGGAAGAGTTGAAATAGAAACAGAAAGTGAGACATGTTCCCCTCACTTCAGTCAGTTTTTTTTTTTTCCCCTTCTGCTACCTCAAGTCTTAAAAGTTGTCTCAAACAGGAATGCAGTAAATTACAGCAGTCGTGAGGAAGATGATTTATATCAGGATTTTGAGGGGAACTGGGTCAGGAGAACCAAAGACTACTTGGGTGGGTCTTCTTATCACGTAGGCTGAGATATTGCTCACTACTTTCACGGGATAACTCATCATTGTGACACAGAGTAACCTCTGTCAATAAAACCGTGATAAAAATACCACGAGGCGCATTTGCTGGCAGTAAAACCTGAAGACTTCTGTCACCATTTCACCATTCCCTTAAGAAATTGAGGAGTTTCCCATTTTTTTGTTTTCTTCTGGCCAAAAGGTTGGAAACAGAAGTTGGGCCTTGATTTACTGATTTATTTACTTCTTGTGCTGGAATCACAAGAATAGAAATTTTAATGTTTCTGATGTGAAAACACGAATAAAAAAAAAAAAAAAATGATTTCAATAGATCAACCCTAATAGTTAAAAGATTAAAAAACGAACACACTGCCTGCAGGGACCTGTTAAGCTTGTATGAACTCCATTTATATAATGCATTTTCACCACTCCAGTGGTCTCAAAGTGTCTTACACTGTTAGTCACAGTCTCACACACACACTCACGCAATGATGGCGACGGCTGACATGCAAGGTGCTCGACCTCCATTGAGAGCAAGTTGTCTTGAGTGTCAAGTTTGAGGACAATATGGACTTGGCAAAGTGGGGGAAATGGGCCATTTGGAAGATGACCCATAGAGAACCATAGTTCAAACAACCAGCTTTGACAATGTTTGACTTCCTCACAAATGTCATTTGTGAAAAACTGTAAAAACAAATGTAACAGTTGTAAGTATAACTCCACAAATGTGTTGATTTATTGGGAGTATATGGGACAAAGATTAATAGAAATAATTTTAAAGGCAGTCTTTTTTGTACAAAAAGGAAGGCAATCATGTGTTTGTAGCAGTGCTGTGGGTCAATTAATTTCCAAGAAGGTATTGCTAAAAGAAATGCACAGCCCAGCAAAGATAGATTTCTATAATATTTGTGCATGGTTTAAATGTGTATTCATTATCATCAAGGTTGACCCCTGCAATTATTAAAGTTGACTTAATCACTATCCTTCTCGCGCTAAAGTGAAAAAACTCTGATCTGGAGTTTAATATGTGACTATTGGTTAAAAAAACAAAAAAAAAAAGAAGAAGAATTTTATAGGAACTGCATGAGTGTCTTTCAACAATTTCATAATATTTTACAGTTGGAGTTCAACTTTCGTGCTGCAGCCGGCACTGATTTGTCAGAAAGCGATTGCGAAATTCAGCCTTGCTTCAGACACCCTGTGACAGGCGTGATAAGAGTTGATGGACGTGATTGCGCCTCATGCCTCAGGTGCTCTCAGGCGGGACCAGACACGCCGAAGCCGATGTAGAAAGAACAGGATGATTACTTTATTGGCCATTATACACACAGCCTTTGGTAAATCATGCGACTATCATTCTGGAAGGTGGTGAGCACACAGGGTCGTCTCACTCTGCAGCTGTTTGTGGCCATTCAATGAGCAACATTGACCTGTTTTCCTCGATACCTTTCTATTTCTATTAAAGCCACTCTACGTCGATGTCAAGGCAGTCAGCTGAAGCAGTAATAGCAGTGTGTTTAAATCAGAGCAGGACGTTGTGTGCTGCGGGAGAGTGTCTGCCTGTATGGTTTTGCCTCATATAGACACTTTGTTATACAAGTTTTAATTTAAGTTATTGGAAGTTGGAACTGTGTTGCCAAGTTTGTCACCCTTATGGAAATGTCATGACAATGTCATTATTTCATCAAATAAATTGGATCATTATTAGATTAACAAATAGGGATTGAAAGTGTGTGCAATCTTTAAAACAAATGGCCATTCACATCATGTAATGGAACACAAAAATAGGCTTTTCTTCTAGATTCCGTTGTATTTCTTTTAGCACAGTTACAGTCATAAAAAAAACGCTCTATTCTTTATTTTCCCACCCACAGACAGGAACTAAAATCTCCTCTGCTGATAGCATATTCTATTAGCTATTGCTAAAAAGCTAAGTGAGGCAACGTAACATTTCCTTTGTAGGTTAAATAGGAAACTGTGCACAGACGATTTTGAAATAAGTCTGTCATGCATACCTGTGAGCGAAATGGAAAAAAGAAATGGCAAAGCTGACATAAAAGATTCTCCCTTTACAGCTGGAGGTTTCCCAGGTGACATAAAGTCAGAGGTATTTTCCAGACACTTAAGTAAACCACTGGAGCTTAAAAGCTAAAAGACAAAGCTCACTATTGAATGCAGAAATCAAAATAATAAATTGTCTTCATGACAAAGGCTTTCCAGTAGCAGAAACTGGAACTTGTGCCATGAAAACTTTTTTTTCCCCCTATTGAAATATGATATTTTATAAATCATTGCACCTAATATACACATAGATATAACTATCAAAGCAAAAGGTCGGCAGTGTGCTGACTTGTTAATGATAGTAGGTTTAATATAAAATGTATTATCATTTTATGTCAAAGGTCAAACTGCTGTTGACTTACGTGCTAAAATAAAATGAAAGACCAACACACAATAGATGTGCTCGTTGTAATGCTAAATGACAAAAATATCTGGGCAAAGCTCTTACTATTACTGTGCACCTTCTTCTCCCAACACACAGTAAGATGTGTTTATCATAATTGAACATAGCTGATGACAAATTGTGATCGGACTTTGTCAAAGAGTTTAAGTTTGAAAAGAGTGTTACAAAAGGCGGGGAAGGTGCTTTCTTAATACTTAGTCAACCCCTGGGGACAATTGCGCAAACTGTTGAAAAAGATATACGGGTATGTGGATTAGTACATACGTAATTATGGGCATGCACAGAAACCTGTATTGACACGTGTGTGTTTACATCCGTACACGCACACACTCACGATTTCACAAAGTAGCACAATTATTGAGACTCATATAGTCATTACCTACACTTCTGAGTGTGGTCTGAATATTTCTTTTAAAATATAGTTGTGTTTTATGCCTAAAGTAAGTTTAAAACAGTTGTTATTTTCTCTTTAAAATCAATTTAAAACACAGGTCTGCATGACTCAAGTCATCACTATTACAGTTTGTAGCCCCAAGACAGATCCTCTTTCTGCAGCAATGATAATTCAACCCTTTACAAGGATTGGACAAGTTTATATGTGTTTCTTTTATTTTGACATAATGGGAAAAATCAATCAACAGGTGAAGGTTTTCAAATGGGGTGGAGGAGCGTACCAGGGGTTTCTCTCAGGGGAAAACGTGTTTCAGCTCGAGGATTTTCATAAGCTTGTCACATATGACCTGATTGCTAAACAATATTTAGTTTCCACGCCCAAGGGCTCCCATTCTGCCAGGTGTGTGTGCTGTGCCAGGTTTGGACAGTGTGCGTTGTGTATCTATCGGCTGTCTAAATGTTTTCATCCTGGGTCTAGGGGCTTTAAAGCAGAGAAAGACCCCCCCGCCCCTTCTCATTCCACACCCAATTCCAGTTTCTTACCGTAAATGTGTGGTTAACCATAAAAAGCTGTTGGTGGGGGCAGAGCAAATCTTAAGGGAAGTTCACTTTGAGGAACCTGGTTTTTGGTGAGGTCGAGGGCATTGCGGATTTGTTTAGGCCAAGTCCGTGACTTACCCATGGATGATTATTATGATTGAGTGAGAGCATGTGTGTGTGTGTGTGTGTGTGTGTGTGTGTGTGTGTGTGTGTGTGTGTGTGTGTGTGTGTGTGTGTGTGTGTGTGTGTGTGTGTGTGTGTGTGTGTGTGTGTGTGTGTGTGTGTGTGTGTGTGTGTGTGTGTGGGGGGGGGGAGCATACACCTCTGGCTATGCACAAGCTCAGATATCCTGGCCAAAAGTGAACCACTGTGAGTGAGGCTGAAAGGAGAAGAAAGGGGGATAGAGACAGAGATAAGGTGGGAGGAAATATAGAAGGTCAAAAAAAAAAAAAAAAAAACACCAGTCTGTGAATGAAAGAAACAGATAGCGAGGGAAGAGGAGTGAGAGAGGCGAATGACAGAAACAGCATGAGAGAGCAGGGGGAAAAAATGGAGGGAGAGGAGGGAGAGGAGGAGGAGGAGGAGGAGGAGGGAGTGACTGAGCATTGCTTTTCAAGAGCAGCGAGAACAAAGGCTCCTTTGTGTGCAGTGCTGAGAGAGTGAAGTGGAGCCAGAGCTTAGGGAGTGTTTAACAGTGTACACCGACTGCATTCCTGCAATGTGATTACAAGACGCTTTTAATTTATACTCAGGAAATGGACTTAACTCTTCCCTCTCCTTGCATTCCCTTACAATCTACCCGTCTCTGCTTATTTCAATGTTTCAATGAGTTCAGTCGTGCCCTGGCGGTTAAAACTGTACATTGTCCTTTTCTTCTACACCCCCCCCCCCCCCCCCCCCAGTGATTCAGTGAATATCCAACTTAACTTACAGAAACCTCATAAAAATAAAGTGCATACTCTATTATAATGCAAATTAAAGTGAAGTTAGAAATCTTAAAGACATATAAAGGCTCTGTGCAGTGTTCTTGGTTGTTCAGCTTTAATGCAAAAGGCCGGATCAACTAAAGTTATACTTATAAAAACTTGCACAAACTTGAAAATTGTGCACACGCACACATGTGAAAGCTGATCGGCTAACATCTACTGTGGATTGCATTTGACTGTTGAGCAAAATAACTAAATTACCAATAGTGTGTTTGTCTTCATTAATATGGAATTACACAAGTGTGTTAAAGATCGCTCAACCTACGAGAAGTTTGTTCTAATTGGTTCATGTTGTTTGGTTTTTCCTTTAAGATGATGTCTTTTGGGGGGGAAGAAGGAGGCTGTTCTTGGTTCAGCCTTCAGCAGAGATGCTGCTGTTTTTGTTGTTCGAGACATTTCCTCAACTGGCTCCGCACAACTTTTATTTGTGGAGTTATTACCGGATGTACTGTGTTGTACTCTGTCTTAGGTCTTGCAATCTTTTCTGAATCGCTTATTTTTTCCTGCAGATTTGACTTTGTGACATCTCCCATTTTATAGATATTTTTTCCCCATTATGAGCCCAATTCTGATGTTTCTGCTGTAACGTCCTCATATGGTTCATAACCTCCTCGATCAAACACATGCAAGTTCATGGTATCTCATTTCACTTTCTGCGTGTTGGGACACACCGATCCATGCAATAAGAGAAATTCAAGCAATGAAGCCTTCAAAATCCTTATTTGAATGATCCTGCATAGACGTTGTATCACTTATGACGGAGGTTGTGGCTGGGAAATAGAGCATCCGCCTCCCAATCATAAGGTTGCTGGTTTGATTCCCATCTCCACATGTCAAAGAGTCCTTGAGCAAGACGCTGAACCCCAAAATGCTCCCAATGGATGGACTGAGTGCCTTGCATGGTAGCCGCCTCCACTGGTATGTGAATGGCTTTGGGAACTGCTTACGCGATGTAAAAGTGCTATATAAGTGAGAATCCATTTGCCATTTATGTTGCTATTCTCATTGATCACCCACAAACGGGATCTATTCTCATGAGCAGGGATTGGTGTTAGAACAATTTGTACAGGATCTTGCTCAATCATCTGCAATGTAACTCTAATAAAGATGCTTGAAGCAAGTCACTCCCTTATAAAACATCTGTGCGTCAGCCTCTACAACTGGCAGTTTCTACATTCATGTTAACTGCCAACAGTATGCATCTCACCTGCCTTTGCTGGCAGATTGTCTTTTTTCTTGGCACAGAACCAACACAACAGGTATGATGTGAACATTCAACTGCAGAAAACCCCTTCATAGAATCAACAACAACACTGGTACATCTTACAAGGACTCTTGGCCAAACGGACTTCACTTATAGGCTTTAGTCGCACTCCCACCAATGAGCACGGCTGCCTTACAGCCTGTCCTCCACTGGGAGCAACTTGGGATCCAGTGACACATCGACAGGGTGAGATGGGCGATCGAACCACCCACCTTCGAATCAGAAGACGATCAGTTCCACCAGCTGCAAAATAAACCATCATGTTTATTAGCTGGTTGCAAATTTGATCTGTTACTATTGAGAGTCTGAAATGAGTTTATTGAAGTTGGTATCACTGGATAAAACAAAGCAAAATGTATTCAGTGTTCTCAGTACACATTTATCACCAAAAGAGCCATTTTTTTGTAATTTTCCACCAAATCAAATTTAACCAGAGCCACATACACATTTAAGTTTTAAATGAGGCTGACACAGCTTCTTAAGTGTTGCTATACATACAGTATCCTATCCTACAATTTAAGATGGTAAACATTTCATACAATTTTGAGCTGTTTTTGGACCTGATTTTAGTTTTGAGTGAGTTTTCTTTGATTTTCAGTATTTTGTTTCAGACATTTTTGCCCTTTTTAGCCATTTGAACAATTTTGTCTCTTTTTAATTTTAATAGATAGATAGATAGCTAGATAGATAGATAGATAGATAGATAGATAGATAGATAGATAGATAGATAGATAGATAGATAGATAGATAGATAGATAGATAGATAGATAGATAGATAGATAGATGTAAAAGCAAATGTTTCTGCCTTCACAACATTGTTTACGACCACAGTGCCATAACATACTCTGGACTGCCTTCATTATCCAATTTAGCAAATGACATTTGGGCCTCACGGTCTCCTGACTCGGCTTGGCGAGTCAAGACACGGTCCTGCTGAAAAGGGTGGAGACAGAGGCCGGGGTCAGGGCACGTGGACGTCAAGCTCTTGCCCCGCTGCTGCAGAAAACCCGGTGAATGTCTGGAAGTGATCAACACAGCTGCTTGTTATCAGGAGGAAACATCTGATCTCAGATCAGTGGCTCCCCCCCCCCCCCCTTCTCCTCCTCCTCCTCATTCTACTTCTCCTTGGTCGACTTGGGATGAAGACAAAAGTGCAGTCTCAGTGTGTCCTCCTTACATGAGACGGGCCACTAACTGCTTCTTTTACAGCTCACTTCCTCTCCTTCTTTTTTGTTATTGCAGCCTTCGCTCCACTCCCTCACGCCCACCCCCACTGTATTCATACATTCACATGTAAGATAAAACTCCTGCTCTGCAGCCTTGCAGTTCTCCCTGGCCGAAATCCTCCTCCTTGCTGTGTGATTTACTATTCTCCCTTTCCCTTTCTCTCTGGACATCTTTCCTCAGACCTCCTTCCCGTAATGAGGCTCCGCATTGTCCACCTCACTCTAAATCTTCCATCAAACGCAATGAAAAAAGAAATATTTCACTAAGAGTAAAGAAACCCAAGGGTGGGCTGAGAATGCATGAAAAAAAAAGAAAAGAAAAGTTTTTTGAGAACTCTTTTTAAAGCAGGACAGGCCAGCACCCACCCACCACCAGATTAGCTTCTCCTCAGAAAAACGGTATAAAGATTTAATTAGCCAGCCATTTCAGCACAGCTCACAATTCGCCCTGCTTTTTTTTTTCTTTTATCTGTATTTCAATATGCCTACTCTGCATTTTCCAGACCACCTCAAAACCCTCTCTCCATCATTTGCGTGTGTATGTGTGTGTGTGTGTGTGTGTGTGTGTGTGTGTGTGTGTGTGTGTGTGTGTGTGTGTGTGTCAGTGTTCCTTTCTTTTTCTCTAATCTGAAATGCAGGGCTTTGGTGAAAGGAAGGGCTAAAGGGTGAGACGGCTGAGGAGGGAGGAAAGCGCTTTGAATTAGAAAGGAGGGTGAGGGGTGTTACAGTATATTGTCCTTGAAAAACAACACAAGGTTTCATATTCAGCACGGGTTAGGCACCCCCATCTACAGGTCTTCATCACATAAGGAACCAAATGTGGACCTAATGTTTGTGTATTGAGGCGTGTAAACAGTTTTATTATTCGCCTGTGTGTTGATTTGGTATTTTGACTGGCGTTTATGTACTGATCCTTTATCGTCAGATATTTGAAACTTTGTATCCTTGAAATAAAATTACATTGCACCAATTACATTGCATTTTTTTGGGTCCGTTTAGACTATAATGATACTCAGAGCCAATGAAAACCCAACCTTTTAAAATCGGCTCCGAAGGTGGAACTTTTTGAAAATGCTCTGACTCCATCACCATGTAAATGTAGTCGGTGCCAATGGCAACTAATTTTACTGATTTATCCATTTCAAAGTCACATTTATACCTAAAGCAATACACAACCATAGTTACCACCGACTAACATCATGTCATCGCATTTCTGCCAAAGTGCTTTGAAAATCACAGCGACACGAGCATTTGTAAAGATTTCGGGTGAAAGTACTTTTTTAAGAGAGACCTGAGAATAATTTTAGGTTTTGTAGAGGTGCCAACGAGGCAGCTCACAACCTCCCAGCAAACTTAAATGAATCACTTCAAAAAAAACAGTGAAGAGCAAAAAGAGCTGGGCAGGTCTGGATGAGACGGCTCAGTGTGCCTGAGGGTCTGTTTTGTCAGTTGAAGAGCGAGATGGAGGGAAGCAGTAGGGGACTAAAGGCGGGAGGAGGGAGGCACGGTTAAAGTTAGCTTGTATGAAAACCCCTTTTTTTTTTCCTCCTCATTTTACATCAAAGCCAAGCTTGGCAATAGAATTAAAAGAGGCAATCTGCATTTCCATAGACTCCCCCTGACCCTGCCACCTCCCCTCAACACCACCACCACCACCGCCTCCTCCTCCACACCAACTTCATTATCCGCCCATACCTCTCCGCCAACCAACCAGCCAACCACCAGCCCATCCCACCCACACCTTTCTCCTCCGCTCACACAGCGGGGCCATTGTCACCCACTCACAGCGCCTCACACAACTGTAACCCATAGTGAGCCACATCCTCACTGACCTTCACCTTCGCCGACACTCTTCCCATGTCGGTAAGACTCAGCCTGAGACACTTTCAGGTGGTGCTTGTTCTCAAATACAGAAGAGTGTCCCAGCTGCTGAGGGGATTCGAACTCAATTGCTTTTACATGTGTTTTAAAGTTCCTCTCGGAGGTCCTGTTTACACGGCAACAGAGCAAAAACGTTTGTTGCGTTTTCGGTGTCCAATTACGTAACAACGGTGCCGAGAGCCAATGAAAATGTTACTTTATGTGAACGGCTCCCAATGTTGAACTTTTTGAAAACACCCCGACTCTGTCGTCTTGCAGACAGGCGAAAACAATACTTTCTGGAAATGCTCAGTCTTTGTCCCACGTACATGATTGAATCGCTGCTACTGCGCACCACGGCATTAGCAAATAGTCCTTCTGCACATGCATAAGTAAATGGACAATGGCGGCCTCCAGAGTGGCATGTCGCCTCGTCATTGTTCTCCTTGAATTTCAAAGTTTCCGAGTTGAGAGTCACTTGTGAATTTAGCAATCCAACCTGGAATGTCCATATACTCATCATTGTTAATGTCTAAACTCTAGGCCACCGCTGCTCCATATGGCTCCAAGCAAATTTGGAAATCACTGCAGTCCATGCTTGTGGAAACCGGACAATTGTGACCCTTTGACATTATCATGTCTGACACCTGGGTGCGGTTGAGAATTTTATTGCCCCACTCAACACTGACAAGGAATTTATGTCTTCTGCTTTAGGCATTACAACAAAGGAAAGAACAGGTTCAACACCTTTATTTTGTCCTTCCAGCAAGATATTGTCACCTGTCACCTCAACATTACCTCTCTCAGGCCCTATCCATACCAGCAAAAACAATCTTTTTTTTCACCGGTTTATTAAAAAACGAAAAACGAAAACGTCCACACCGCGAGGCCGAGGGGCATGTAGTACATATGCCAGGCCTTTAGAGGCACTGTCCAGAAGAAGACATAGAGTTCGTTTCCAGCAAAAACAACCAGGTGCAAGTTCAGGTGAATTAGCAGGCAAAAACATTACAATCCATGTTAGCCGGACGATGTAAAAAGATGGCAGCAGAAGTGACTAAATAGTTAATAAGGAGTCTTTCTAGGGCTGATCGTATGACTGTTGATATGTAATTTTTTCTTAACTTTTAATCCCTGGGTGATCTTTCAAGCCACCACTTTACAATAATTCTTGCTGGTTTCCAACCATCCTTAAATGATTATCTGCATGAGTAAACTTTATGCTTTGAGATTATTTTGAAATGTAGAAAATGTTTGATGATTGTCTTTTTAAGTGTTTGAACGGTTTGATCTGGTAACCCTGATGGCCAACAGGAGATGTTTCCAGAAAAACAACCTGCCCTCTATGCAGGTATACAAACTGTATTTAGAACAATATGAACAAATGACAGTTTTGTTTATCATAACTCGTGAGTTGTTTTTGGTTTGGGTAAAGTTAACTTGTGTACTGGAAGATATATTCTACATTTATTTGTTTTGACTACTGGCAAATAGATAGTATGGGGTTCTGGCTTTTTGCTTTGTTTTTGTTTGTTGAAGCAGAGGTTTCTGTGGGTCTTTGTTAACAATTTCTTCCACCACCACCTCAGTCGTGTCACTGGGTTTTAGTTGCATGTTAGTGGTTTTCGGATCAAAACTTGCTCAATTTTTCTAGGTCGACATGCTTCGAGAGGAATCATTTGGACGCAGATTCACCTTCAGAGGCCAATGACACTTCAACAACCTCAGACAAAAAGCAGCAAAAATAGTTTGGTTTGTTTTGTTTGATGAAGGTTTAATCTGTTAGCCTCAGTCACGGTTACATTTTGAGACGTTAACAACCAACCCTGATGTATTATTTTTCTATTCATCACCACTTTAACTGAATTCAGCTATTATAACTCTGAAAAGAACGAATTTGCCATGAGATAAAATGCAGCAGTAATGTTTGTCAGTCTACCTTTGTTCCAGTGCCCTGGGCCACCCACACGTCATCGTATTTAAGGTCTGGCGTTCTGTCATCTGTAGGTGAAAAAGACGTGTTGGTAAATCTAAAAAGGTCAAACCACAAACATCTCTTAGAATCAGACGGCCTTGGCCAAAATGTAGGTTTCCACATTCACCCGAGGGAAGTTGAACCTTTACAAAACCCCTCTGCAAGACCGAGAGAGGGCCGCAATAGCCGTGATGCATCAGATACCACGCGCTGTGGTCGGCTAGTGCGATGAGGTTGGAAACAAATGCACAAGAGCTGACAAAAGAGAAAAAGAGACAAGTAGAAAAGTACACGCAAAGGGAAGAGTTTTTGTTGGTTTTTTTATAGAAAAACTTCCCTCACAAACACGACACCATTTATTGTGAGACCAAGTTATTGAATGAGAATTAGCATTCACTTATTTCTCAGGTTTTAGAAAATAGATTTGAAGTAGAAGCCCAAGATGAATATCATTGATTATTTATCACTTCATATAATAGTGGAGTTGCACAGTGGTTCGGTGGTTCGCATTCTTGTGTCAAAGCAGAAACCCCTTGGTTTGAGTCTGGCTTAGGCTTCGGGGCTTTTTTTTGTCCGATTTTATATGTTCTCTCTGCATTGGTTTTCGTCTTTGTGTTTTTCTCCCACGTTCCAAAAACATACATTTCCAACTAATTTATGCCCCTAAATTAATTTATGAACATGAATGTGAGTGACTGTCTCTGTGTCTGCCCTGTGACAGACTGACATCCTGTCCAGGATGTCCTCTGACTTCACACACTTAGCTGTAATTTGCATTAGCCTTCCATGGAAATGCTGTATAGAAGATGGCTGGATGGTGATTCTTTATGTTATGTTTAATTTAGTAATCTGTACTCAGCTCAGCATTATCATAACCACAAAAACCTTTGGTTTGTCAGTTGTACATGACAGAAAAAAAGACCAAAATTAAACGCAAAAACAATCCATCAAGTTAATTTTCTTTTTCCATGTTAGTCCACACAGGGTTGTGGCCTTATGGAGTGCAAACATGAGAAAAGACCGTCTCTCACAACTTCTCCAGCTCTTCTGGGACGACCACAAGCTGCTCGCAGACCAATTCAGGGATGTAATCTCTCCAGCGGGTCCTGGGTTGACCTCGGGGTCTTTTCCCAGCTGGCTGCGTCCTAATCAGAAACAGGAATCCCCTCAATTGGGTCCAACCAATGTGCTGGAGTGTTGCCTATACTTTAAATCATTTTTTTTTTAACCAATATTGAGGTCTGTCACTCATCAGACTGAATAATGTTATCATATGAGCTATGAGAAAGTACTGAAAACCTCAATTGGAAGGCAAATGATTCCCATCTGTCACGGTGAGCATGCTAAATACACAAACACAGAGCTTTCAAAATGTTTTGTATTTTTATTACTGTAGACGTGACAGTTGAGACATGCAGCCATGTGACTCTGTTGTATTCCTCATTGTCAAATAGTTCCGTGCTCCACCTTGCCACTTTACATGTGAAGAGATAATTATAGTTTGCCACAATGTATGTGCACATAAGTAATTATTTGATGCTTTTTGTTGGCTATCACGTCAATGGTAGAGAAGGATCATATAATATGTGCAGTCATTTTATGATGCGTTTGTTTGGCTGGGGCGACGTTGAAGATTCAATTAAGTTGTACCCCAGCTCTTTTTTAACAACATCAGTATGTTCTAAAGCTATGTTTTCAATGAGTCACTCAAAAGTAAAACCAAATGTAATGTCTCAAGTCCTTTTCTGACTAATTTATTGGTGGGAATGGCCAAGTAAACGTCCGTTTTCCATTTCAGTATTATTTTAGTGATATGTCACCTGTGTTCTCCTATCATAATGTGAGGAACACAGCTTATGCACATTAAAAAAAAAAAAAAAAAAACACCCCCCCCACATATCCACCTCTGTGTTTAGACAATAGCAGGATTTGGAAGATATGGGTTTACTCGCCCAGATTTCACGCTTCCTCAGTCACAGTGGAGAGGTGGCGACCCGGCCTGAAACACAAAACACCCCACAGCAGACAAGACTTCTCCGTCCTCTTTGTTTTTCTCTTCCAACAAGTTTCTTTCTCCCCTCATCTCATCTTTACAGTACAATCATGTTGCTGCTGAGTTTCGTCTTCAATCCAGTGAGCGCTTTTGATGCAACACCATCAATATTAAATCAAAAAGCCGTTTCAACAAGCCTCCGAGTTGTGGTGATTATCAATGATTAAAAGACTTTTTTTGTATGCAAAAACAAGTCACAAACCTCTACTTTGTATGATTGAACTCCAGCAGTTTTCCACCACAAAAGGCTTAAAACTTGAGTAAAACCACTGCAGTTCTTTGACAGCCTTATGTCAATTCAGCAACTGTAGTCTCTGTTTATTTACCACAACACTGATCACAACATTAATGATAAAAGAAATCGAGACACACAGACTTTACCAGAGTGGACTGCCAATGCTCAGATAAACCAAAAGTCTTTGTAACATAAGATTCAAAGTATTTGTGACAACTATAGCCAAAAAAACAAAGTTGTCCCCATCCAGAAATACAAAAGGCTACATATGCGATTTATTTTGTGGAAATCTGAGCGAAGTGGAAATGAATAATGAATCAGTTTTAAATATCCTTGTGTAACCTTCGAGAAGGAAAAAAGGGCTCTGGAAGCAACATCCGAACATGAAAATGTTCAGATGTTAGTTCAGGTGCGAAGCAAGCTCTAAGTATAGATACACAACTTAATAAATACTTAAGTCAACCCGGGTGTGCCGTATCTCACCTTGGCATCTGTTCTATTGGCTGAGGTGTGCCAATCCCCAATCTCGTACGAGCCCAAATAAGGCCAGGAAGTCTCGGGGCGGATCCAGCTTTCAGATTAAAACAAGGCAGAACTCGACGTTTCATCCTGAATCACACGTGCCACATGTTCAATGTTTCGCTTAAGTAATGAGGACTTCAAATGATCTCAAATGGCTTTGAACTGGAGTACAGTTATTAAGAAGTCAAAGCAATTAAGCAAATGAAGGCAGAGTGCCAGGTATTATACTCGATGTACAGTATGTTAAAGTATATGAATATGAGTGATGTAAGAGTCTTTACTCACATTCAAATAAAAAAAACTAAATTATGTTCACTGTAAAATTAACAATAAGTAATTCTCATGTAACATTGCAGTTTTAAATCAGAGACTGACAGTTTCAGCTCAAAAGTCAATTTCAACAGAAATAAAAAGACCAATAACAGAAACAATCTTCAATCTTGGAAATGGATATATAAATGTGGACATTGTAAAATCTGTTCCATTAAACTGACTATATATTCAAATAGTTCTACTGTACGATGATGTTTGATCTGATAGGTTTCTGTCTCAATTTCTGTAATGTTTTGGAAACAAACTTACCACTGTCCTTCTGTATAGTGTATATTTAGCAAAAGTACCCTAAATCCTTGCTAATTTGTGTTTATATTTTTATATTTTAAAGTAAAATGTATCAATCATATGGGTCAGAAGAAAACAATAGTATGCATCACAATGTTAAGCATAAATATTCAGTCACGGATTCTACGATTGTCATCAGTTTAAATGTATTATTTTGGAAGAAACAGAAAACAAAGCTTTCAAATCTAGTATAAATAAAAGCATCATATGGGACCAGAAACTTAAATGACTAGGAATTAAGATAAATGATGACGATCGAGGAGCATGTCTTTTTGGAGAAATGTAATTTTGGAAGATCGAGTACTAAAAAAGTGACAATATGCAGCTGCATGAATACACCACACTTTGATTTATGAAGGCGGCAGATCACCAACACAAGTACGGCTTCAGCCAAGTGACGGCAATACAAACAATGGTGGAAATGACAGAGGAAGCAGACTTTAGCCAAGCAATACTACCCACACCTGCTCGGTTGACACAACACAGAGAACACTGTAACTTCTGTCATACTGGAGCTTGTACTGTTGTTTCTCTACTTTTATAAATGACTATCTGGTGCCAGTACATCTCGAGAAGCAGATGTGTGAGAGATGCATCCTGTCCTCTCTTTCCATCATTAACGGTACATTCCCTTTCGGGCACATTGAATCAATTTCAAGTAGAACTGCTTTACGTTTAGACGGATTAGCTTGTTGACTGACTTTATTCTATTTTTAATTTTTTTCATTTGTTGCTCTCTGTCTCTCCAGGATCCTTTTATTTCTTATGAGCCTCTAAACTCAGAGTTCTTCCTCTCCGCTTTCGCCTCAAGTACCATTGCTTGTTTTGTCTGTACAAATGTCATGAGATACTAATGTTTTATTTGGTGCAATATAATGTGAATGAGGAGTCGAACTCTGCAACAGTTCATTTGCAGTTAATAATAATGATCACATGATAAGCATTAAAGAGTTAATTTTCGAAGCCACAATTAGAACCATGACATTTTACAATGGTGTCAGAGTTCAGACAGGCAGTCATTTGGGATACGAGTATTTATCATGAATGCCGGAAGACGAAACTGCACACTTTTTGTTCCGTTTGAAACTCCGAAAAAACTCAAACAATCCAGACACTGTATACGTTTCTGATGTTGTTATTTTATTCTGCTCTAGCCAAGCATTCTGTTTGCCATTAAAACATTTTTTTTCTTTTGTTGCATACAGTACATTTTCACCACATTAGCACACTAATCGGCTGCAACACACGATGCTCCACCTCCATTGGGGGACATTTGAGGTTCGGTGTCTTGCAGAAGTACATGGTGACGCAAAGACAGGGGATTGAACCCCCAACCCTGAGATTCGACGACAACCAACTGAGCCCCGATTGTGAGTCAACTCCTTCATGTGTTCATCTTATACTAGTACTATTTTTTTAAATTTGCTTTGGGCTGACTTTTGTCACTGAAAACCAAACTACTCCAGTAATAACAAGGATGGCATCAGAACGCTTTGTGACACCATCATCGCACACCCAAAAATAGATCTGTCCGACTTATTAGAAAATAAAACATGTTGTGGTTTATATTTACACTTTGTGATAGGATTTTACTTCCTATTTAAGTTCCCACAAATTAAACACGGCCCAGAATTTTCTTCTGTTCTCCATCCAAAAAAAAGCAAAATGATCATTACGCTGGAGCAACGTGAGTCTCGCCCTCCAGCAGCACTGTATAATTTAAGGTCCTGTGCACACCTGGGAATAATTGGAGAGCAAAGCGGGCTCTGATGAATCCGGAACACAGATTTAGATTTAATAATCCAAATTGGAGGGATTACACGAGTGGAAAGACAAGTGCTCCTCCTCGACCCACCTTCCTTTACCCCCCTCCCCCTTCCCGCTACCACCTTCTTCGTTGCCACCCTCATCATCCTCACCCCTGTCATGCTCCTTCCTCCCCACACTGACCCGGTGACCCCCTCCCCCACATCACTCACGGGTCATCAGTAAAAAGAAAGAGGGATTTAACGGCTAACTTGGCCCGGGACGGCCCGTGGAGGGAGGGGTGCACATCTCATAGAATTCCAATCTTCAGCTGACTCCCCACCCTCCCTCCCTCCCTCCCTCCCTCTCCCATTGCGCTTTTCTGTTCCCACTGAGCAACAGAGAGAAAACATCTCTCCTGGTTTCGGGGGTTGATTATTGGGGCTGGAGAGCACGTCTGTCAGAAGCCCACTGATGAGGAACAGAGACGCCAGCTCGCTCGAAGCACGATCTGGCCGAGGCACGGCAAACGATCCGCAGGGGGGAAAAAATTACTTCAAGGAGCACGTTGACGTTTTAGAAAATGCGCCTATTTGCTTTCTCGCTGAGAGTCAGATGAGAAGATTGATACCACTGTCATGTCTGTATTGTACACATGTAACTGGAGCCAGAAGCTCTTCACTTTGCCCAAAAACAGCCCGGTTTGTTCTGCTGACAAAAACCTATCAGCTTCACTAAAGTTCAATAATCAAGACGCTAGCTCGATTTCCACGAACAAAACAGATGAGATGGTACAGTTCAAACCACAAAGATTAAAAAAAAAAAAAAAAAGATGTAATCTTGCAAAGTTACTGAGAAAACAAAAATTGTCCAGATTGGAGGAGTCATCGGATAAAAAAACCAAAACCCTTCAAACAAGAGAGCTGTATGTATGAAAGCAGTAAACCAAATTACACTTCTATGGTGTTTCGAGATAATAAAATAACTTATTTTATGCTCAAATCTAGTTTTTTCTGTGTCATTTTATATGAAACTTCCTCTAAAACCTAAATCAGCTGAAAAGTGAGTTTCGGTTTGAAGGAGGTTTCAATTATAGAAGTACACAGTACGAAAAATGGTGCAATCCTCCAGATAAAATAAACAAATTATGACAGAAAATCATGAGCTCAATAATTGAGATTTGTTTGTTTTGTTTTTTTTTGCCAGGTTAAGACTCAAAAAGTTATCATTTAATGTGGCATGGGTTGTATAAATTTACAGTGCAAGTTTTTTGTGGACCAGGTAAAAATGCTCTTCCACATAAACATTAACATAAACAGAAACATCAGGGTTCTTCCAAGAGACGAGACAACAGTACATCTTAAAGTTCAATAATCACGACGTTTAGCCAAGTTTCCAGGATAAAATAATAGGCTTTGTACATTTCTGGAAACCACAGATATGTTAAATGTTGATGTCTGAAGCCTGAAAAAAAAAAACACGATAGCAAAGTCTATAATATGAGGGTTGTTAGAAAACTACAACGAAAGAGTGGAGAAGAGTTTGCATGCTTCTGTAAGCACTAAACTAAGACCCTGTCCACACAGAGACAGGTTTGGGTGTATCCTCAGAAGTTCTTTTTATTTTTTTATTTTTTTATTGGATAGGCGTTCCGTCCACACAAAGCCGGCGAAAACGCCAATTTACAAAATCGCCTCTCAGATTGGATGATTCTGACAAAGGGCTTTGCACAGCATCTCTGTCTGTACGGCGAACATGCTGAAACGCTGACATCATAGTCCCACCTCTCCCTTTCACCTGCATGTTGCAACCCTGGTTGTGTTTATGCTACAGATGCTACTGAGCCTGTTATGGCTTTTATGGCAAATGTTCACAGTGTCCTGTAATTTGATTGGTTTTATCATGCGGTTGGACCAAAGCAGAAGTTCTACTTTCCTGGTGAGTCCACACAACTGACTCTTTTCAAGCTCACACTTCCATAATTGATACAGCGTGTTTTGACTTTAGGTTTATGTCGTCTTCTCTTTGTGATGTATTTCTGTGGTGGAGTTACAGCGCCTCTACAGGCTCGCTATGAATACTACAGCGTTTTGGTGGTTTTGTGTGCAGACAGACACTTTTTGTGATTATATGGAAAGGTTCTTGTAAAAAGGAAACATTTTAATATTTGTGTGGATGTTGACTTAAATCAAGCACCATTACCAAACAATTGCATTGTTTTAATTCTTTTTTTAACCGGACAGTGTTTTTTGCTGTTTAAAGAAACTTTAGTATATGTTTAACAACATCAAACTTAATTAAAAATAATAATAAAAAAAAAAAAAAGATATTTATAAATTGTGTTAAAAGGGCTTATTTCTCTAATGCATTATAGCAAACATAAAAACTGGAAAAACCATTCTGAGGACCAAAATTTACCAGCGCCATTAAAAGTTCCAATAATAAAGATGTTTCTTTTGTTTTCAGGGGCAAAGAAAAGACATTGGAAAACCACAAAAATGCTAAATACAAATGTTTGGAACCTCTCCTTGAGAGATGACAAAACAAAACTGTAATGGTCAATAGCTTCATCCACTGAGTCCTTCTGAAAGACTTCCCCTTTGTATCTTTCTGACAGTACAAGTAAGTAACTAATGAAGTTATGCAATGTTTTTACACAACAAAGCTGACCCATTTTATCCAAAAGCAATACTCATCTGGAAACAAACCAACAAACGGTGGTTACGATCTGCAACCGTGTCCCAACGCCAACCATGTTTTTTGTTTTTTATTGTTTTCTGAAGTTTTGGCATGCAGCAGAAAATAAATACAAAACTTAATATTAATTCAAGGAGGGAATCATTTAACTTACATGTGGTTTAAAAGTGTAGCAATCAACCATCTTCCTTAAAGTTCAATAATAAAGATTTTGAAGAAATAACAAATTACGGCATTGTAGATTTTTGTAGAAACCCCAAAAATGCTGAATGCTAATGTTTAAGGCTTGTCCTTATGTGAAAGAGAAAAAAACAACCCAAAAAGCATTGCAAAGTCTGGATGTGGTAATGCCTGGATAGATGTAACCAAAGATCTCAGGAAAGTGTCTTTGTGTTGTTCTGAAAGCTGTAGAAAGTAGAGTAGGAAAGTTGCACAATGCTCTATAACAATACAGGTGACATATTTAGCCATCTCTTTGTTGTAGTATCACGTTTTGGAGTACCTAAAGTAACTATATGAAAGTTAGTTCACTCATTCTTGTGGTTTGTGAGAGGCTTGTTTGTGTCATATCATCAAGTTTCCTTAAAGTTCAATAATCACGACCCAGTTTTCAAAGGCAAAAGAGAAAAAAAAAAGATTACTTTACTAATTTCAACAAGCCACATGTCTGCTAAATGCTGCTGTTTGGGGCCTGTCTTTTTGTGAGATGAGTGGAAAAACAAGATTGCCGAGTCTGGATGGGGTAATGGCTGGACGGACACAACAAAGAAAACAGCTGAGTCTGTCAGAATTTCATCTTCTATTCTATTTTAACTGCTTTCACCAAGCATGTTGCATTAGGTATGCACTATAATAGATAGATTCCCTTAATTTGACTGAAAAAATGGTCCCAAAAGTGGTGCATCTGTGAGATGATGAGCTTTGGTTGACTCCAGGATGTTTAATATCACAGCTAAACCAGCAGGGAAGTCTGTACGAAACCACTCGTCATTTTTAGGCTTCAGGTTTTGTATGGAGTAAATAAAGAAGATAAACAGTGAGCTTTAGCGTTTGAGCTGGCCGTTTCCCCTTGCTATATTTACTATACATACGTGAGAGCACTATCAATCTGCTTATTTAACTCTCAGCCCGAAAGCAGGGGGAGAACACGTCACACTGTTCCTCGCGGAAAATCAACAAGTGGCTTTGAGATGCAGGCTGTGCAAAATAAGGATTTGAGGAGTGAAATTATCTTTTGTTGTGTAAGAAAGGGGACTAAAAGATTAAAGGATCAAGGAGGAAATCACAAATGCAATCCCATCTTTTCTCTAAAGCGCCTGGCATCACCCATTGAGAAGGGAAGTCATTGGAGGGTATTTGTTCCTCAACCCACTGCTTCACTTCTGAGGCGGTGGTGGAGAGGCCGAGGTGGAGGGGTAGGGGGGTGGGGGGGGGGGGTCAGCCCCGAGGCAGCGAGGAATTGAGAGAGGGGTTTGTAGAATCATTGTAGCCTGATCAATAACGCTATTAAACCCTAATGCATTCGGTGGAGGCAGCCCCAATTTGATTGTGAAGCTTTATTTGAACATGGCAGGAAGCAGCAGCAGCAGAATCACATCAAAGGGAGGCTTTGTGAGGAGAGGACCAGATTAGGGCTTCTGACGCAAGGATGGGCCCGGCCAAGAGGAGGCCATGAATACAGACACACACGCACACGCACACGCACGCACACACACACACACACACACACACACACACACACACACACACACACACACACACACACACACACACACACACACACACACACACACACACACACACACACACACACACACACACACACACACACACACACGCAAAACTGCTTCTGCACACGAGCCAACACACTGCAAAGGCATTCAATCTAATTCCACATTTTCCGTTGGCTTTCATTGGATGTCTACACGCACGTCTATGCGGGGGCATATGGGCACGCACACCCAGCTGCACACAAACACACATTCACATATCGCCGACTGAAAGAGGTCGTACATCACAGTTCAAAAAAAAAATCAATATGTGATTTTTTTGGGAAATGTGCTTATTCGTTTTCGAAGTGGAAGTAGGATGAGAAGATCAGTATCACTGTTAAAAGGTCAACAGCAAAACTGGTAACAAGATAAGACCGCGAATTCTCTCTGTCCTCAAAGCTCACTAATTAGCACACTGCAGCTTCTGTTTAAGGGCCGATGTTCTAACATTTTAAAGTTTCCTGATTGTGACATGCGTTGAATAAACTTAAATTTAACAAATAAATTTAATAAATTTAACGTCAGACGTTGGTATCAATCTTCATATTGAAATGCCAGGCTGATTTTTTTTTAAACTTTATTAATTCCTTTGGACAAATTATTTCTCTGCATACAACAAGTCTTTTTCGATATTTAACATAACTACACATACTCGGGGCATTTGCAGTCCAAATTCGACAAAAACATCATTCAAAGCACAAAGAGATACCCATAAATACATTTTTAAGTTCCTTTTTATATTTAAAAAAACACACAAATCTCTAATTTTATGATCAAAATATTCAGGAGGAAGCTCTATGTCGATTCACTTTGGCAGATCTGATCTTATACTGGCTCTTTCTTTCCACTCAAGCCTGTTTTTGATGAGCTAGCATGAACTCTACCTGCAAATGAGGGCCACAACCACCACATAAATACCATTAAAAGTCCAATACCAACAATGCATCAGTCTGGTTTCTCAATTATGAAGCTGAAGATCTGTTCATTCATGATTCATACTTAGTGGGATTCCATTTTAAAATGTAAATAGATCCCCGACAAAATAAAATCTGCAATGTGGAGCCTCGATCAGAATTCTTTTTTTAACTGAAAACACATTTGGAGTAAGACACATTTAATAAATGTATTTTTTTATTATTATTATTTTTGTTGCTGCTCTGTTTTTTAGGTTAATAAACTTGATGTATTAATTTCATAACAGTGGGTCTTTGACTACCAAGATAATTGTTTTTGAACTAGGATGAGTAATATTAGAAAAATGGGACCTTCTGCTTTAGATAACAGGAGCCAGACAGAAACAAGTGGACAGTTTGTTGAGGACTGTTTTTAGTTGTGGATCAATATGCAGTCGGTGCCCTTGTGACTTTTAACGTCAGCAAGATGATAATTGTACGACTGACTTAAAATGAACTCAGTCAGCCTGTTCATTGCAGTGAATGAAGACGTCACAGGGCGGCTCATTGATTCGCTTGTAGGAATTTTAGAATGATAATTCTCGCTCTTTCAAAGTCTTTCAAGACAAAAATACAGATTCTCATCAGACCTGACACACATCACCGCAATGAATCTGCGTGGGTGGGATGGAGCACAACACGGATACAAAGAGCTGCATGAGTTCTCAGAATTGGGTAATTTCATATTTTTATTGGGTTAACTATAATCACGGACATCACAACTGTATTTGGTGTCTCACACGGAATGCGTGACCAGTTTTTCAGTTACTGGTAGGCCAGGGAAATGCTGTAGCGGTGCACAATCAGACAGATGTTGTTGTGACATTTGCATATGGAGGATTAGTAAAGCTGCATAGGGTAAAAAAAAACGAAACCTGTTTTACATATATATATAAAAAGAAAAGGACTAGAGCTTCATTAACTTTAAAAGGCCGAGTGATTTTGTGGCTAAAAATGAATATTCAACAAAAACAAACAGAAACTATTCACACTCCCAACTCCGCCCCTCCTACCATTCACCCTCCACCCCCACCTCCTCCTCTTTTTTTTTTTTTTTTTTTTTTTACGATGCCCTGCTTCCTAATAAACTTTTGTGGTGTTTGGAATCCATTAGGAGCAATATCCCACTTCTCAAAACATCCTGGCTCATTCTGGGGGAGTGGAGCAAGGAGACAGGGAGCCGCAGGAGGGGAGGGCCTCAAATTTCCATTTCTATTGAAGGCAGACTGAGGGGATTTGAGCAGAGGAAAGCAGAGCTGCAGAGTCACAGAGTGTACAGTCTGATAGTAAAGAGAAAGGCTTTGGGTGGATGGAGGGGGGTACTTTGGAGTGAGAAATGTTTCTCAAAAACAGTGAAAATAACTAAATTCGAAGCAAACTCAGCTGTTTGAAACTCTTGGAGTGTCCGATTGAGCTTTGAACATGTCTTGAACCCATAAATGGGGTTGTAAAGACGCAACAGATTCACCAACACCAAACTGTGAGAAGTCTCATGGAGGTAAAAACCCAGAAATCAAACTAACCGGAGCCACATGGAACAATGAAATGTTCCTTAAATAAAACAAATGAACCATGTAGGTGTTGAACCAGTCCCCCAGTTACTGGTCATAAATCTGTTTAGCACCAGTGAGCTGAGGGACTTTTGTTCTTTTAAGTGTGCTTGTTGTGTTTCTTGGTAGAGGACACTGAAAAGTGTCTGATTTCTTCCCTCACGAGACGGCTGGTTTTATCAGAAGAAAAACAACACATGAGCGGAACTCAATGCCAAGGTTGCAGCACTGATGGCAGCTATAAAGGAGCTGGGAACTCATGCTTGAAAGGACTTTTACTTTCCATTCTTCCCTTCATCATCCGCCTCCCTCCCTTTGCCCCCTGCTTTAAAACTTACAGGTAAGCTATTGTCACAGGCAACCTCTTACTCGTATGTATTCCCACCATATCAGTTCTAGTGGGTGTTCTACAGCGCCGAGCAAACCTTTAATCCAATTCAGATAGTGAGCACTCAAGTGTCGCAACAATTGTTCCCACTGTGTGAAAGTAAGCCACTATCTTAAAAAACACAAGAGCTGCAAGACAAATGTGTGGCGGAGCGCCAAGCGTGGGAGGCGCAGGAGCAACGGGCCTGAGATTACAGACAAAGCAGGAGTAAACAGTGCCTTCAGATAAAAAAAAAAAAAAAAACACAGTCGGGTACTTTTAACAATAGTTCTTTCCTGGCAGGGAGCAACACCAAAGCACCTTCCTGTATGCACCACTCCTTGCATGCGCCCTGGCTTCCTGAGGACGCTCCGACATGTGGCTCGCTGAGGACGCATCAGCACCGGCTGACCCCTCAAGCCATCAACCTCTGACCTGTTTACCGCTTTCTCACACACACATGTGCACCAGCAGAAGCTTTTCTTATAAAAGCAGCGCTCCAGCAGACTATTCATTAGGAAAAGCAGTCGAGAAGCGACTGGTAATTGCTGGAAACACAAATGTTCATAGTATTTGAACCTGTAGATTTAGACTCCCAATAACATGTTGATATTCAGCTTAGTTAAAGTGGGATTTTCTTTATTATTCTGAATCATTTTAAGGATTAAGTGAGCTTGACTGAAACAAAAACGATAAGAATTCAATTTGAAAGTTTGGGGGAGTTAGTTTTCATCACATTTTAGATTTTAGAGGATACATGGTCAATTAATGAATAGCTCATTTTACCAATATTCCAAAATTGCCCTTTTTCCTTTCTTCATGATCATGTCGGTCAGTATAGATTAATTATTTTTGGCGTTAGGAAGACACTGCACGTCTTGGAGACCATTGACTTTTTTTCAATAATAAACTAACACACTGCTCTTTCTATATGACTTTTACCAAATGGCACAAGCATGTGAACTTCATTAAAAAAATGTACATAAACAATGCTGTGTTCACAGTGAGCAAGCATTTTGTTGGCTAGTAAAACACATTCAAAGAGTTGGCAACACATTTCTGTGGACTCAGTAATGCAATTACTATTCTTAGAATTACATTAAGCATGGTTTTTTGCCACGGGTTGTTCATTTCCTGACTGTAGGACTTTTCTAACATTTGCTGTGTTTTTCTCAAACATGACATTGTCACACACTCAAACTGTGCCATTCAGCATCACATAGCACCCATTAAACTCTCGCATTTCTAATAATGATTCATCTCTTCGAACACAAATATATTCACTTTTGTCAACGTTGTTTATAGTGTTTTTGTTCCATGTAAACCGTCATCATTGTTTCCAAAACGTCATGTAAACGCGCATGCAAACATGTATGGAAGTTAGCTGTATGTGGTTTATGTATTTATTTTGTTAAATATCACATTACATTGTTTGACCTCAACCTATTCAAGTTAAATTATATTTCAGGAACTAAACACTATCCGAACTATATTACGCATATTATCATTATGAAATTAAATTATGTAAACTCTTACTAATGTTAAACAAGTCAACGTTAGCTTCCATATTAAGAAAATAAGGGTACAATTTTCCCTTTGTTTCTTATTTGTAGTGAATAAAAAGGATAAAGTAGTACTAAATAGATATCTTTGTCGCACTGCCAAACGTGCAGATGGTCCCATAAGACATCCGTATCACTAGAAATTGTCGTCATTGCCAACACACTCCCTGAATCCTGCATCAATCGGCTCCTTCAGAACCGCACAAACATCTCGTGGGACAAACAACTATCCAGAGAAGAAATTACAGCTTAAACTGGTTAACTGATTCATTGTGTTCGCCTTGCTTTCACAAGTTCTGGCATTGCAGCCGGCCGAAGAAAAAACATATTTCTGCACGGCACATCTTTACAGACACCAGAAAAGCTTCTTCCCTTCTAAATCACGACTTTAAATGACGTTTGTGTGCTCAATGCTTTTATGATTTGGGCCGAGGAGGGGGCTGAGGATCATAAAAAGAAAAGAGAAAAGGAGAACACAGGGCTTGTGGGTAATTGTGGCTCGGAGTAGTGGGAGAGGGAGCGCATGGGAAAGACTCGGGGGCCAGATGTGTGAGGAATGTTCTGGCTGCTACAGCGTGCAGAGAGAGGTGGGTGGGTGAGCGTGAGGGGGGGGGGGGGGGGGCAAGGACCAGTCGAATTACACAGCCTGCAGATCGTTAAAGAGCTGTCAAGCCTCCAGCGCTCTACTGTGTATTTCACATCATCTCCCAAGCAGCAGCAGCAGCCTCACCTCTTCTCTGCCGAGCAGTGGAAAGTAAGTATTTTTACTCAGGTACTAAACTGGCATACTTGGATTTTACTTCAGGACTTGTAAAGTATCCTACTTTAAACTTGAGTATATTTTAGAGTACAACACTGTGCTTTTTAACCATGTTTGGCCTAATATAAAACCATTTCCTTCAGTTGCTCCCACCTTCAGCTTTTGTTGGATGGAAAACCCTTCAACTTTTGTCTTCCATTATTGATTTTAGTGAAACCATGACTTTTCTTGAAGAGTCCATCTTAATTAAAAAAAAAAAAAAAAAGGTTCCTGGTTATGAACGTGATTAATCACAGACTCCACATTCAACAAAGTTACATAGAAGCACTGTCTGCATAATCTTCCAGGTTTACACTGTCTCCAGGTAAATAACTAGCTCAGACCACTAGCAGTAACATCCCAGACCTAATTTTCTGCAAAACAATGCTGATTTGGCCAGGGGACAAATCTCGGCAACCTTTTACCTCTCTCTTTTTAAACTGTAGGTGACTTGCTACGAGTGACAGACGGATGAACTACAGTGAAGCACCATTGTACGTGATCAAAACACTAATTTATTTAGTTCAGCCTGCAAATAAATTAAAGAACATCTGTCTAAGCATGGCTCCCAAAATGCAGTAAAAAAAAAAAAAGGATGAGAAATAATATGTTTCAACAAAATTGCCTGATTAAAAAAGCTCAAATAAAAAAAAGAAAATCTGCAGCAAATGAGTTCATGATGTGCACCAGTTTTAAAATGTTCAATCTTAGTTAAAACTGCTTTTTCTATGAAGCGAACCACAATATTTCCATATTAGAAATAATTTAAAGTTGAACTAGTTTGCCAAGAAAAAAGTGATTTAAAAACGCTTAATCATTTTAATGATTCGATAGATTAAGCCAGTGAGTTGGGAGATTTCACAAAAAGTCTGCCTCTGTTTTTTGTCAAAAATTTCTGTGAGAAGGTAGCTATTTCACCAAATTAAATTAGCAGTTTAGTTGGAAACGCAGCAAAATATACAAAAGTTTTGAACTTTTTATTGGCCACAGCCCTTTTTTTTGTGAGAAACTGGAGTACTAAGTTACCTTTTCTATTCATCATTTTAGTGAATTTTGCTGTTGATACCTTTAATACATTTCTCAGACAATGCATCTGTTCTGTCACTTAAGCAAGATTTTATTGCTTTTACTTAAGTAAATCATCCAAACTCTTTCACTGCAACAGACAGCAGCGTCTCCGCAGGCTGTCCGCCGTGATCAATTTCAAGCCACCCGAAGCTGGGCATGTATTCAGCCAAGCTACCCACAATGCACCTGGAGAGCTCAACCTGCGTCACAGGCAGATAATCGCTTAAAAAGTAAAATAAAATAAGAAGCACACCCTCCATCTGCTTCTCATCATCGTCATCCATCTCCCCCGCCCCCCACCCCACCACCACCACCACCACCCCTACCCCTGTCATCCTGACTTGTTCTCCCCCCGTGTTTCACGCTCTGCCTCATCAAATCATCCAACCTCTCATACCACCACAACCTCTGGAGCTGTGGCATGGATAAACAGGCCACAACAGCTGGGTCTGACTCCTGACCAAGACCACCCCTCCAGACTCGACCAAAAACACCCCTGTTTTTCCCCCCTGACCACAACACCACCTCCATGAGGCTGCACTTTGAAGGAAATTCAAATAAAACTTGTTGCTCTGTTCATTTAACCGTTTATTTAAGCTTTTTATTCAAATCCGTTACCTGAGCTTCGGGTTAATACGCTTGTAAAAACGCTTGTTTACACTTTGTAGAAGGGAAACAAAGAAAACAGATCCCGGATTTGAGTTATGACAACTCCACAAAAATCTTTTTTTTCCATGTTCCTTCTTCAGCACTTCAGGACCGTACACAAATATACCCAAACCGTACACGGTTCCAATAAATTCCTGATTGCGCCTTTAAGTTGAGAGCGTGTTGTTTGTTCAGCTGCTCGAGGGCCTCAGAGAGAAACCCGGGGAGGCCGCCGAGAATTCATACCTTCCATTCATCACAGTGGAGTAGGTGGAGGGGTGGAAGTGGAGGGTAAAGAAAGAGCGAGGAAATGAAGAGACGAGTGTGTGTGTGTGTGTGTGTGTGTGTTCTGCTCTGCTGAGTAAGGAGAGGTAAGCTCAGCTTTCTGACAGCTGTGCTGTGAAACCTCTGCTCGACTCGTCCGCCGCTCAGGCCTGTTTGATGTGACCATTTTGATGCATGTCGTCTTTGACTCAGTTGTTGTCATGAAAGACGACGCGACGCGCCTTTCTTTTTAATCTCCAGGACACGACGTGATGTAATACAGGGAACACAAGTTTCGTTGAAACAGGACTTTTAAATACTTCTTTATATTGTGAATTCATACGAGGAGACTGATGCCATGCTCGTGTATAAACAGAACCATCGTGGCTTCCCATTTGCTGAAGTTTGTCTGTTTCCAATCCTCATACTAAGCTATGTGAAGCATCTGGTCTCTATTTACCTTCAGGACAGTAGACTGGTATCAATAGCCAACTCCAACCGCTGCTTTTTCTTTCAGCACCTTCAAAAGTTCTCACTGCTTTTCGTCTTCCACGGTAGTTGTTACGATAATCATGTCGTCCTGGAGTATAGCGAGTTGTCATCTATGATCCCTAAGGGACAGAAACAAACATCATCTCAAGGCCCATCCTGCATCTACGCTGCTTTATAATTATCAGTCAACTAAATAGGAACTAAAGCCAATCAATTCATCAACTGTACTAATTTGTCCAAATCACTCCATCACAAAGGCAAACATAATTAGACAGACAGTCACACAATCACATGCACTTGCATGAACAACCTAGAATTAACATGAAGCCTGAAATACATGTTTTTGGACTTTGGGAGGAAACCGGTGTAACTGCCTCACATGCTCTATAAGTTTTAAAATGGTTCATGTAGTCTGATGATCAATGCATGTGCTGCACTATTTCGTAATTCTCAGGAGTCACGGAAACGTAACCTGCTGCCAGCGAAGGTGAACACTGCTCACCATGGAAATGACCCAGAAAGAAACTGCCTCATAATCCAGCAGATCGCCGAATGCCGAAGAATTTTAAAGTGTGAGTCAATGAAGACTCGTAGAGTTCCAGAGATTTTCCAAGTAAAATACAATTGGTAGATGGACATCTTATTTTTGGTTTGTGTAACTGCTCTCTTAAGGGGTCTGGATCACCTGCTTCCTTCTCAACCTTTCCCTGCCTCGTCTACCGTTCCACCCAACCATTTTATTCTTTCACAACACTCACAAATCTTCTCTGAGATTTCCAAACTGTTGAATATCCTCATCATTGCACCAAAACTGACCGAAAACAGAAGCATGTGAGACCTGAGCAACATGAAGTCACACTAATGTCTTTTTTGGGATTTGAATGCTGCTGCAGGCAACACCAGCCAAAGGCTGCGGGAATAGGTTGAAAATGCACACAGACTCAGTAACTGTATCTTTGCAGACACTCTGATTCAACCTGCAATGCATCACCACCCCCCCCCCCCCGCCCCCCCGACACTCCAACTTCCCCAGTCATGTCCCAGCCTTGCTTCATCCTGTTGTTACTCATTCCAGTTGCACCAGCACTGCGACACAACCGCCTCATCAGCACTTCTTTCTTCCTCAAAACCTTAGCAACTGAAAAACACTGCAGGCGACGGCTGACTTCGGATCAGGAAGAACACGGCCGCTGTGGTCAAAGAATAATCCCAACCAAGTGAGCCACGCTGCGCCCAGAACAGCTGTGAACCCTGCTGATTCAACATAATACTGATGCTGTGGAGGGCTTTTTTTTTTTTTTCTCTCCACAATTTGACTATGTTTTGAGTGAAATATTTTGACATAATCACATTTTCTATAATACCAGTGCACGTCGGTGTCGAGCCAAGGCCGGGTTGAAGGAACTGGGACAGAAAAAATACGGAAAGGGCGGGAAAGAAAAACCACACAGAGAGGTTGTTTTCAGAGCCCCAATCGTTTATTTCCCTCGATTTTCAGGGTCTGAAATTTCAGCCTCGCCGTGAGGAGAAACTCGAACCGGTGGTCCAGCTGTCTGTTGCCTGCCAGAGTTGAGAAAATATCCACCGCACACGCTCTCCCAGGTCAATTCCCCCCCACCCTCGCCACAACTCCTCTCTCATCTCCCCCAGTCAGGTAATCAATGGGCATAGCACACCCAAACACAACGCTGTGAGAGGGATCAGAACGAGCTGTTGTGACAAGCGAGTCCCTCAAACAAATCTGTCACTGAACTGGGTTCCTGGGTTCCATCTTCCTGGTCACGTGTTCCACATACCTTGCTGCGTTTTCACTCTAACAAACACACATTTTTCTTTCTTCCAAATCTTTTCCACAAGACGGGTGTCTGACTTGAGATTCAGTCCACTTTGCGGTCACAGAGTGCATAAAAATGACAACGACTTCCATCATTTCAATGACATATTTGAGGCTTTATGGATTTAAAACACGGGGGGAAATAAGGCGGACGTAGAAAGCTGCAGATTACAGTCTGCCGAGATTCCATGGAAGAGCTAATAGCCGTTTGGTTTCATGTGTGATCGCGATCTCCCTTCCTCGGCGCTCTCTTCTGTCTCTGCTGTGTCGGCCAGGGAGCGACGGAAGGCCATTCTGAGTGCGCGGTGAATCATTATCGTAGCCTCTGTCACACACAGGGAATTAGTGACCTTGGGCACTGGACAATGAGGAGCTGTCTGAACTGCTTGTCTTATCAGTTTGTTTTGGCAGGCGAGATCTGGGAAACTTATCAACAGCTCTCCTCCGCTCAGACATCCAGAAAGATCTGTGTTATGATGTAATAAAGAGCTTCGCTTTCACTTCACATTCGTGATGCGGCCGATCAAAGCAACAACAACAACAAAAATTGCTCAAAGCTATTTATGGACACATATGTTTTGGCATGCAGGCAGTCTTGCTGAGAAAAATAAAATTATTCCTTTTTCTTTAAACATTACAGAGGTGAAAGGCGCGTCAGAAATGTCGATGTGAATATGTGTTTAATCATGATTTTATATCCACCTGAGGTTAACCCAATATATCATCAACTTAACACTCAGATGTTATCGACTTTAAGGAACTAATGTGTAAGGTTTTCAACAGCAAGTTGATAGCATTCATGCTGCAATCCTCTCACACGCATCTATGAGTAGCTCTGGTGGTCTCAAAATTACGACCTTAATCTCACGCACTTGTTTTATTTTTACTGGCTACTACAATTCCCATGTTACTAATGAAATAAAGACTTGGAATTCAGTGCAACTTCCTGACTAACGTTTTACAGAAACAGGTTTATGTGGACTATTTTTTTTTTTTTTGTATTCAGTCTATGTGATACTTTGTTGTGTTGAGTCACAGGTGTGGCTTTGTGCTCTTCCTCCTATAAACACGCCATTATCGTCACCCGGTAGCTGCTAAGTTTTGGTCTGGTCTGGGCTGTCAGCAGACAGATGGTCTAGTTTGTCTCGTTTAAAAACAGCTTCCTGGTGTTTCTTTAAACTTCAACAGCAGTGGCAGTTGGCCCAAACCCTGAACTTATAGCCTTTAACAGCAAAGATCTGAAAGTTGCTCTGTTCACTGGCAGCTTTGAAATAGTGATTCGTGTATGCGTCGGTCAGGCAGTGATGTGAGAGTATGCAGACTGAATGATCACCAAAAGTTTGTATTCATTAGCTGCTATCATCCTTGGAACAATGAACAACTTCCACTCCAGACTTCATTTAGTAACATGTGTCAGAAGGCACCAGCTCATCAAATATATTGAAAAAGAAGCCAATCATCACATAATGTAAACAAGCACATTCACAAAATTAACCAATTTCATGTGTCAGGAGAAACAAAATATAAAGAAAACCCTTGTCAGGCCTTGAGGACTAACAATTGTAATGAGAAACATGTGTAAACATGGCTCTGTGTGTTTTCACACAAGGTAAATGTAAGAAGTGTAATATGAGCCTCGTTCAAGAAAGGGTTTGCTGTGATTCATCAGACTATTGGCAAAAACCTCCCTTCAATGACCACATTACTACAACATGATACAAACTATAGGATTTAATCTCTGTTTAAACCTTACATGACATTTTTCCAATTAAAATCAGTGCCAGTTCATACCAAATGAAAGAATAAAAGCACTAACATGCTCCATGTGTTTGCAAATAATGTTTTCAGCCTTCTCTTGAGGGCACGTTTCCTGGAATGTTGTTGTCGGTGACGTTGGCATCAAGTGATCAACAAGTGCCAGAGCAGAAAGAAGGGTGGACGAGGGTATCCGGGAGGAGGAACAGGATTCATGGGCCAGCAGATGTTTCAGCTTTTGGGTTTTGGCTAAAAAAAGGCAATTAAGAGTTGCTCTTAATGAGGCTGGCAGCCACCCCATAAACTGTCTGGTTCAGTGAAAGAGCTGCTCATTAGAAGGACCTGCCCAGAAAGACGCCCACCTCCCCCCCCCCCCCCCCCCCCCCCCCCCCCCATCGCCTCGACCCACACTGGGACAGGAAGTGATAGATCATACTTTTGAAAAATTATATGCTTCCATCGGACAAAAAATCACTTTGTGTTGTGTTTGGCTGTGCTGTCACGAAAACCTTGTGTGCGTGTTCTTGAATGTGTGTCCTTGTATGCTAGCGTGTTTGTTGCGCGCCAGGCCGAGTGTGGTAATGATGCACATTTTCCATGAGGTAAATGTGCTGTGTACCTCCAGTATTAAAACCCAGAACAGCCAAATGAGCATTACTGATGAGAATTGCAACATTAAAAACCCAGAGTGACCAAAATAGACCTCGCTGATGATGCTAAGATCTTGTTTTCCCACCCTCAATTTCTGTGCTCCATAAAATTCAAATTTAACTAATAAAGAGCAAGAACTAGAGCAAGGACTCCAGAGAGCTGCCTTACAGCTGGTTTCAAGACAGACACAAACACAGACACTGATTGTACTTCCTCCAGTCACCCACATACTTTCAAATCAGGACTCCATGAATGGAAAGTACATTTGCACAAATACTGTGCATGGATAAGATTGATGTACTTTGTACTTGAGTTCACGTCTTGTGTTTATACTTCTTCGTGCTAGCACCAGTTAGTGCTATGTCATGTTAATGCAATATTGCCCTGTAGATTGAAACAGTTAGCAATGTCTTCAGCTTTTTCAATCTTTTGGGGTTTTTTTAACAAAAAAGTTACAAAATCTACATGTTACTGGGGTTTTTTTTTTTAAAGCCAACAATCAGCTGTTAATGTTCAAAAAAATAACCAGTGGATTAACCTTCCTCCACCACTGAGGGATTCTCCACTCTCACGCTATCTGGCGTGGCCCGTCGTCCACAGACCTGTCTGGCATCAGAACCGCCTGGCACAACACTCCCTATTGAGTCTCCACAAAAAACTAGGTCATTTGCAAAGCTCTCGCTGGACACATGCGATGGAAAGAAAATAAACCTGTAGATGAATGGAGCTCGACTGGAGGTGGACGAGCTTCCTGCGAGCACCACAGAGGGATGCTGAGACAGAGGTTAAGATAATGCAAAGCCGCGATAATGTATTGCCATGGAGCTGTGGAGATTGGTATCCGTCTGATATCCAAGACTTCCTTTCATTGTTCCATAAATCACATCTGATGGGATTCTTACAGCTTCCTCCTTCTGAGATTAATGCACATTTCTATCAATATATAAATCAAGAGTGAAATTCCACATCACATGCCTCTTTCATAATAAACCCTCCTTATCTATATAGCTATTGCGAGGAGGGCCTGGCTTGTGTCTGACAGCATTGAAGCCTCGGAAAACTAAGTAAACAAAGTCGAAACACATATGACCCATTGTTCACATCACAACAAGTTTGCGGCACACATGTTGTTGTCATCACCACAAGCAAGAATGGCGCTCTTACAAATATCTGGTGGAAACCAGCAGTGCAGGAAGTGAGAAGAAAAACACTCAGATGAGAGTCAGGAAATCAGGTGACTTGGGTTTGATTTACCCCCCCCCCAATATTGTTAGCAACAGATTCAGACCTGCGCATGAGAATGGTCATACTAACACCTGAAAGATATAAAAAAAAAATGTTTACCTCAGTGAAAGTTGTGAAGTTCTCAGTCAACAGTTCATATAGTTATGGAATCGATCCCCGCCCCCACATCCTCTCTTCACCATGGGCCTGAAACGTATGTCTGCCAGATGTCTGAAGCAAATGGGGGGGGGGGGTGGATATGAAAGAGCTGAAGACTGCCAGAGGTGTCTTATATCGGAGAAATTATTATCCTAACGATATAACATAACACATGCCGTCAGTTCCTCCAGGAGAAACGACCCCAAGATCTGTATTAGAGCCTTGTCGCGTTCATTGAGCTGACCTCTTGGCAAAGCAGGAGGAGAAAAAGGACGACTGGGAGTTTTCCTTTTTCCATCCACAACTCATCAACCTTTTCTGTGTGGAAGTAAGAAAAGTCACATCTGCCTCTCATTCTTACATATGTACTGTAGTCTACTCAATGATAAACTGTCGATGAGGAGATGAATAAACCGGACAAACATCAAATGAAAACATGCTTTTGTGGGGTGGGGATGTTAGATCACTGTAATATTCAGTCTGCCCTCCATCCAGCTGTGCGTCGCTTCAGAGACCTTCAAACATTCGTCTTTATTTTTGTAGTTTCACCAACCTGGGTTTGCATCTGCTCTTGTTTTTTCTGGTAGGACGAGGGGCAGACTAGCCACTGCAGTGACTCTCAACACCCCCCTGTGTTACGAAGTAATATTATAGGACTCAATCGTAAAAATATAATTGAATTGGACTCATGAGTACCAGTTGATTAATCAAAAACCCAATACATACATATTTGAGATATTGGTACATAGTTAGGCCATCATTCAGGTTGGTAAGAAGGTAGATATTATGGTGGCTGAGTGGGTAAATTGTTGGGTTGGTCATTCAGTTGATCACATGTGCAGTCTCAACATATTTTATATGGAGTTAAACTACAGAAATAAGCTTTCCCTGCACAGCGGACACAAACCAAGTGCCAAAGTTGGACTGAAACTGTTCTTTTTCTTGTGTACGTTTTTTGTAAACTATATACATGTAGGGAAACTCGATCCTGTGACTTGACTCGAGCTGCACCGTGTAGTGCATGTATACAGACTCTGCGAGATGGATATCTACCCCTGAGCCCCTAGAGCATTTCACTGAATAGATGAGGAGGAGGGTAGACAGTACCTGACATTTACTTAGTACTGCAGGATAGACAGGCCATTGTCTTTGTTGAAATGAGAAACTCTGTCGCAGAAGGGCGAATGAGGGAGAAAGAGGGCAGTGTCAGACAACCTGATATCAATCTAATGAAATAATAGGGAGTGCTCTGATGTGGATATCTGGGATATCTAGACTTTAAACCCCATTGTCAAAGTCTCTCTCGACCTTGGGAAGGGTGCAGACACAAAGATTGTGAACTGCGGTGCACACCATCACTTTCACTGCCTCAAAAGGGGATGACACATGTCGGACCAAACAAAACTCTCCTGAACCTGAAACTTTTGTAGATGTGAGCAGCACGTAATGAAATTGCAAAGGTTCGACCGACTTGCCACCGGTAAACCTTAAGCTGGGCCGAATAGTCGCTCTGCTTGGGGATAATTTCTTTTGTGGTAGGGTGTTGATAACTAATGAAGAGGTAAACACCCACACGGAGAAACAAACAGCACATATGGTGGGCAGACACAAACATGTAGGGCAAAGTCAAAGCCAACAGCACAAGCTGGATTACTTTCCCGCGTCTGTGCAGTCGGCCAGACCCACGGGCTTCCACAAAAACAGCACGAACCACTCAGCATCCATCGGAGGGAAAAAAAAGAGGAAGGGAAAGAAGAAGTCAAGAGCTGGTGAAAGGAAGTGAGACTGAGGCCAGCGAAACATCTGCTCTAGATCCTTTTTAGTGGAGTCCATCCCCTTCTCGCACAGCGTTTTGTTTGCTGTGGGGCAGAAGCACAAGCCAAACACACACACACACGCACACGCGCGCGCGCACACGCACACACACACACAAAGAGACAATCCGAGATGTGTGTGTAACGAGGGAAAAGTTAATAAGTCAATAGGACACAGCTCCATATCTTATTGGGTCTTGTTTTAGCAGCGAGTCCAGGAGAATAATAAACGGGACTGACACAAATCAATGTTATCTTTTCACTCATGAGGGTGGAAGAAGCGAGCCAAGGAGCCAAAAAGAACACAAAAAAAAAGAGCATAGGGACAAAAAGGAGGAGGGGAGAAAAAGGAGGGAAGAGGAGAGTGAAAAGCTCCCTTCTGACTCGCAGTGACCCACATACATTTGCCCAGCTTTTCTGGGGCTCGCGCTCTCTTGGCAACCGGCAGCCTCTGTGAAAGAATCCCAGCGTTCAGCCAAAGGCAAAGCCCATGTGAGGGGAGGGGAGGGGAGGGGAAAGGAGGGAAGGATGGCAGAGAGAGAGAGAGAGAGAGAGAGAGAGAGAGAGAGAGAGAGAGAGAGAGAGAGATGTGGACGGGTGGACAACAAACCCCTCCTCCTCTTCCCTTCCTCCTCCTCCTCCTCCTCCCCCTCCTCCTCATGAAAGCCTGTTGCTCCTGGAGACCGGTGCTCAATGGATTCCTCCAGATCCAAAAGGCTGCACAGAACGCAGCAGTGGAAGATCGCTTCCATTGAAAAAGCAAAGCTATACATCTTTGAATTATCATCACAATGTGAAGTGAAGGCACTGACTGTTGGGTGAAACAATACCTTTTAATGTCATTTTACCATATTCTTATCAGCTGCTCGCTACTGTTTAACCCTGATTATTATACAACCGACTGAGAACACATAGGGCTACCTTCAATGTATTTTAATTAGAGAGTACATTATTCTTTTTAATCTTTGATTTTTAACACTTTTTTTATGTGTTTGTTTGGGGAAAAAAACAGCACAGTATATAATATGTTTAGAACACTTTTATATAAAAAAAATCCCAACAAACTGAGCTCTGTCTAGATCATTTAAATAAAGTTATAGTGTCATCACCTATAAACAGATGGCTGTTGCTTTTCACATCTACAGGTGAGGTTTCTTTTTTTTCTTTTAACCTTCTTTGGATCCAAAAAAAGAGGCATAGGTGAATTATTTTAGCAGATTGGTTTTCTTGGTACAGGGTAGCAGCTGCAATCAGTGAGCAAACTGAAAAGAGACCAGTAGAAGGTTTTAATAGGGCGTTTGATTGGGTTGTCCAGACTTGTAGCCTAATGATGGATGAATGCGGAGCCTTCTAAGCAACAGTGACATAATCAGAGAGCTGTAGGTCAGCAAGTGACAGCTGAGTGGCTGTGGCCGAGTGGGAGAAAGAGCCCTTTCAGCCCCAACGCTCACGGATGCCGATCCAAGTTCATTAGCAGTCAGACTGGCTGCAGGGCCTGCTGCAGGCTTCTGAGATACACATGACACACACACACATACACACACACACACACACACACACACACACATATTAGCGGGCACTGACACACTGGACGTCACGTATAACAAGCAGCTTTTTCTTCTTATAGTGAATCCGTTTTTGTTCCTAATGGTCGAAGGCTGTGATTTTTCTCCCCTCCGCTCGCCTTTTAACGGCTCTGGCAAAACGTTTTATCTATAAACAATAAAAGGTTGGGGCTGAAGCATTTTTCTCTGGTTTGGCCCCTTCACTACTAATCATCTATACACTCTCCCTTCTTTTCCTGCCATTACGCTACGATGGAGCCAAACCCACAGCCCAGCCAAAGAACCTGATAGTCGTGGAACCCATGCAGCTCTCCCCCCACCTTGGAATGCATTTCTGCTGCGATGCACTTTTCACCATCCAGCAGGGAATGGATGCAGCCCCCCCCCCCAAAAAAAAGAAAACCCCACCCGCAACCACCCTCCCACCCACCCACTCAGACACAAACATCACTAGCTTTCTGAGCAATTGAGCTTCAAACCTGAACAGGCCTTCCAGTTTGTTCCAACACACACTGACTTGACGACCCACTGGGGAAATAAAAAAAAGGTTATTTTTATGCAGCAATACATATAGATTACACTTTTTTTATTTTTTATTAAAAAGGCTTGCGAAGAATCGCCAAATTGCAAAGAAAGCAATTGAAAAAGGTTCCGCGTCACAAGATTGTTTGGCCTTGTTTCCTCTACTCACTTCTTTAATTCACAGATTAAACAATGCTCAACTCCACTGCTCACTCTCATATCATTGTTTCTGTACTGCAGTTAGCATCCCGGTATTCCTCCGACTATTGCCGACTCAAAATATCAGCATTTAATAGCACACATTTCAAATCAACGGGCTCGCAAGAACACTCACAAAGAGCCACTAACACTCGCGCCCTTCTCCTCATAAATGACCACAACTGAACGGAGACAAATTCCTCCCCCATCACACTTCTCGGCTTGTCTGAACCGCAACAGCAATCATGGAGAAAACGACAGCTTTCGGCCAAACATTCGCTCCGGCCGGCGTGTGGTCTTGTGTTTCAAAGTCAACACAATGGGACGGCCACCAGACTTCACCTACAATCCCGCGGACACACACTCCAGTGCATCTGTTGCCCACTTGTTTGATTCATCTCTCCGTGCACACTGTACAAGACTCACTTCTTCCATCAAGACGAGATGCAAACCTCATGTCTCTCTCGAGTGGGGCCTGCAAGCATGTACAGTAATTTCTTTCAAAGTGGAGGTGTGCATTCTGGCTGTGATTTGACACTGCAGAGTGTTCAGTGACCTGCATCCTGACATTGAAGCCCCCCCCAGTTCATGTGGGAACTATTCTACTGCCCCCTGGTGGCAACAAACGCACACAGAATTCTCACAATGACCCCACTTTCAGTGTGCGCACACCTCTTCCCAACACAACAGTGACACCATACCTCCGTGCACAGTTCATTCACTCTCTCTCCGTGATGACTCAAATTAAACACCGTGCTCGTTCTGTAATTACATAGATCCTGATGCGCAGGCCTCACATAAAAGGACAACTCGCCCACGCTCAGGTTTGACAAGCTGCAGAGTCTGCATGCGACACGGGCTTTCCACACCCTGCCACGCCATACTCTTCACAAGTACCTGCCTGCAGTGGTGAAGATTATTTCATAAAGGAATCAACTGGGTTATGACCCGATTGTAGATGTAATGAATGTGGAGCAAAGAAAAGGGACACCCGAGACTGGTCTCCCTCCCTCGGGCCTGCCATTGTGTTATTGAGGTGTGTATGTGTCCACTCACAGTTCAACGTGAGTGCTCGGATGTAAATATGTGAAGCTTCCGAAAAAAAAAAAAAAGTGTCCATTCGTTAACTTCAAGACCTCTTCGGTGTTAAACGCATTAAAGCTAAAATAGGGAACGTGTCACACAAAGTTTTGTTGCCTTCAAACGCAAAACACGCGTTTGCACTCAATCGTCGTGAAGATAACAAGGGGAAATCTGCAATTCCAGAAAAACAAGTCAGATTAAAGCATGAGGCCCATGTCCGAGTAGCTTTAGGGGCCAACTGTGAGCCTGAATGTTGTGGCTAGACATGTGTCACTCGGGCAATACTCTGGCTTGCTTCGAGATTATTCAGGATGATCTGTCACACACAGACGATGCAGGAGGTATCTGATGATTACTGCTAGCAATTACTAAAATGCTCTGCAGTCTCTCATGCATGCAGAGTTGTTGCCCTCTTTGTGTTTCTGAGGTGTGGCTTCGCTCGGAGGCATGATGGGAGGTGGTTAAAATGTTTGTTTTGCTGTTTTCTCCAGGGTTGCTGGGGTGGTTTCCCTTACTCTACCTTTACTTCCCGCCATATCAGTGACCTTTAAACTACATAATGCTCACAGGAATATCAATAGAATATCCTTTCTTTCTTTCGTCTCAGCAGACATCCAACCTTCCTTTACCAATGTGGCTCTTGACAACCCAGTTACTGCAAAACAAGTTGGTCAACCCAAGATATTAACAGTAAAGAATCTGGCTTCATGCGGCTAAATAGAAAAGGAGTTACTTGAAGATTACTGCAGGTTCATTTCCTGGGAAGATTTCGTTTTAGACAATTGCCTTGGTCTGATTGAAATCTGAATGCAGCCATGGCCAAAGAGCAAGATTTGGTGGACTTGAGAAATGTCGTATCCTTGCAGTCCATAAACGAGCAATTTTTGCTGCTGTCTTGACTCTATTATACATTTCGCAGGCTGTTTTAACATATGTGTCACTGTCTAGAAAACACATAGCAGCCAAGCAAGATACCTTCAACAGCCGTCACTGTTCAGTATCATAAATCCATGTCTGTGAAGAGATGTGCATAAATCCAACAAACCAAGACATTGTAAAAGAGTCAGAGGAAAAAAAAACACAAAAAAAACTGGTCTGCACCCAGACCAAATTGTATATTTGAGTTTTCCTGCTCTTGGTAAGTTTCTTTTTTATCACCTATCCAACATTTTTCTAGTGTTTAATGAGAACTGCTGCCTCAGAGGACCTTCTCCATGACCTTGCAGCTATTTTGCTCACTCAACAAACAGAATAAGTTCATGTGAGTTTGTGTCTAAAGTACAGTGTGCTTTCACGAGGAGGTGCACATCTGTCTGCCTGCCAGTGGTGGCATTCCTAAACAATGGTAGAAACGAGCACATGTGGGTGTTTGTGCTTTTCTGTCGATTCTCCTATGGGGCTATAAGCACTGTGGGGTCTTTTCCCCTGCCTGTACTTGAGTCGGTTATGAGCTCTGGCTGCAGTTTGGGGAACATAATAGTCTCATTGACTCAATCACAAGCTCTGACCTGCCAGCCTGCCAGCTTTGTGAGCGAGCTGCGGAGTGAGCATTATTGTAAAAAGCCTTTTTTAAAACTACTATTAAGCCACATTAAGTGCATGTGTGAGGCGATAGTGGGTTTGTAGTGGGGGGAGTCGTTTTCACACATTGACTGGGAGGTGATACATCGTGGAATATTTCAACTGTTATGTTTGGAGCAGTTTTGACGACGGATATGATGGTAAAACTCAACGTTGTTTCTCTGTGAGCGACATCAAACAAAAAAGTCAAATGCTTCCCTCTGTTGAAATTATGTGATGTAAACAGTCAGAACTAAATATTCATGAGGCTAAGTTTCATCACAGTATTAACCTGGCAAGCAATGTGCACAAAACTCAAATACATATGAAGACAAGTCTATAGAATAGAAAGGTGAAACTGTTTTAAAGCATATAAACAACCACCCCAGGTCTCGTTTGCTTGTTAGAAAGAAAAAGAAACCCTGTATCATCGCCAACAAACGAGTTATCGCCCTGGCTCATGTGTATGTGCAATTTGCATTGCTGTCAAAACAAAACGTGCGCAACGTTTTATGTAACCACAAGCAATAAAAGGTGCGGTTCGTTTAATTACAATGATACTTTGAGAGCCCATCTCTTGACCCGGACATACCAAACGTCAAACAAAGAAAATAAAAACAAGTGGTGAGCAGATTGATGATTGCTCATCCTCTTGTGCTTTCTATTCGAGGCTGCACCATGTGAGCATAACACACCTGTGCAGGCAGAGAAAGCCATGTCATCACTCATTAATAAGCAAAACAAAATGCATACTGTATTTTTCCAATCGACAGCATCTTGACCCGAGATGGAAATGATGTGTTTGGATTGGAGTGGCCCATGGTGGCAGTGGGGTTATGGTATGGGCAGGCGCGTGTTACGGACAACAAACTTATAGAGAAATAGATCTTTTGTGTGTATAGAAAATATTTTACATCTTTGAGTTCAGCTCATGAAAAATGGCAGCACAAACAAAAGTGTTGCGTTTATATTTTTGTTCAGTGTGGACCAGTTTGGTACGTGAACGCTAAATGTAAAAAGCTAATGTAGCCATCAGATCAAACATGCTCAAGCACAGTTTTGGCAGATTATTTACATGATCGCCCGATTTTAGAATTTCCCTCTGGGATTAATAAAGTATTTCTATTGTAGCCTATTCTATTTTTCAAAGTTCTGAATTATACAGGTTTATTTTTGTTGAGAAATCTCTAAAGTCTGTTTCCTCCAGTAGTTCTCCACGAGGTTTTCATGTGTATATTGACGTCATCATCAAATGATGTGTGCCACACAAACACACACAAGCACACACGCACACACGCACACACAGAGCGACTCGACAAGTGCAGACAAAATAAAACAACCAGGACAAAACTCAGGCGCAAAGTCTGGCGTTCACAAGTAATCTGGGAAAATGACCTGTGACTCATATCATCAAACACTCCTAAACTATCTGGTAGTTAATGTGAGAGAGAGAAGATACACTCATTTATTGTTTGTCCATGAATTGCCATTGCTGTTAATGGCAGTGGAGGTTACCACACGCAGCCCACAAAAGATCTAAGAATAAAGAGCAAAAGCAAATCTGATATATTCTGGAGGTGTTATGTGACAATGTTTGGTGAATTTAATACGAGAGAGGATGCACCAGAATGACAAAGGCGGATCGAATTGCAGAGGGACAGGTATAACTATGAGGAAGAGCTCATAACAATGCAGCTTTTGAGACTGTGTGAATGTATTCCCCAATCCCAGCCATACAAAATAGTTGTTTAAAAATCTCGGCCTTTTATCTTAAATGACTTATACTTCCCAAAGTAAACATAAATTTAAAAAGGATTTGATTTCAGTATGTTCTAAATAATTTACACATTATTCAAGGCTTTAACCAATATGTGAGTAGTTTGATCTTCTTTAATGACGAGACTTGAACCAGTGTAAAAAACACTTAGGCTGGTATTTTCTCAATCTTGGAAGCCAAAGGAGGCTCAAATGAACAGGTTATGCATGATCACTAAATTATTAGTATTTAACAAACTATAATTAAATTAGGTAAAAAAGCCAGTCTTTTAATATTAATTAAATTGTGGGTAATATTTTTTTACCTCTGTGTAAGGCCAATCAATTAGGAGTGGTTTAGTTGCTTTCGTCCTTCGATTTCCTAAAGTATTACATTGAAGATAAACACTTGTCAGAGCAGCCCATTAATCAGAATAAATGTCTTGATACGCAATTAAAAACTCTTTCTTCCTGTCGGTTAGATTGAAAAATGCCAATCAGTCGCTTACATATGGTCTGGAATTTTGAACTCAGGGAGATAAAGTGGATAAGCTAATGAAGCCAAAAAAAAAAATTACAAAATCAAGCCTGAACTTCCCACCACAATAAATGATTGATCAAACCTCAGGAAAACGGTTACGTCAGGTACCACTACAGATGGGGCGGCACACTGACACAGACAGGTGCCGCTTTCCTCTTCAGACCCAAACAACCAGGTTAGTTGTGTCATACAGCCGTCATATACCCAACATCCCTCCCTCGTTCTCACCTTATCTGCTCAAACAGGCACTTTTCAATCTTTAACAGCCATCTAATATTTCACATCTGCTCCGACAGACTCCCATAAACACTATCGGATGCTGGAAGTATCGGACTCTGTCGTCTGCCGTTGGCCTGAGCAAACAGCACAGGAAGACTTTGTCCTGAATGAGTAATAACGCGGTGAGGTTAAAGTACGTAGCCCGTTTGAGCCAAGCACAAGAAAAGCACGTTCAGTGAGCATATAGGAGGGAATTTTAATTGAAATTGATCGCCAAGTTATTTATCGACTTTAAAAGGCACAGCGCGACTAAGCACATGTGAATGTCTTTGGCTGATATTGAGACTTTGGAATTAACTTACAGAAGCTCTAAATCATCCCCAATGACGAGGCCACACACCACACAGTAAACGCACAGACTGCAATCATGGCGGGGTTTCCCAGGTTAAGAGGGGTCCAGATGGGCTCAAGGGGGGGACGGATGCTCAGATGGACCACATTCTTGAGAAAATTTAAACCTGCGAGGACATTTTTTCAGATATGGGTGGTCTGTCAGAGTAATGTGGAACAGGCGAGGGCACAGAAGAGCACCAACTGTCGGCGGGCTGCTCCGGACAAACATCAAAGGCGTCGGGCGCCCGCTGGAAAGTGACCAGCGGTCCAGTCTGGCTCAGTCTGTCACACTGAGTACCCCCCCCCACCACACACACACCCCACCACCCCAGGCCCGCCGAGATCAGAGCCGCCCGCTCACAGATCTGCTTCACACCGTCCCGGAGGACCAGCCCTCCACTGCTCACATTCCCAGCATCCCGGATTCCCAGTCAAGGTCACATTGTGACACCTGCTGGGTACTACTGATTGGGGAAGGGGGGGGGACAATCTGCAAGTGAGTGTGAGCCCCCAAACCAGTGACCCTGTGACCCTGCTTTTAAATTGCCCCGAGAGATTAAACAAAGTTTCTTGAATTTTGAATCCAGTCTGATCCTGTCGTCACGACGTAATCTATTAAAATATATTTGTAATCAAAGATGAACATTAATCAGTAATAGATTAACCCTAATGACTCATATATGTCAAATTATTCATTAAAGAATTAATACTTGTGCATTTTAACAGCTTTCAGTTGTTATTGTTCCATTTAATTCCCTAAGACGTGTTTCCTTCCTCTTCAGCTTCCGTTTGAGAATAAAGACTGTGATAATCTGCATTTTCAGCATTGCTACACAGAGTATTTTAGCCTACTGATCTACATGTTGGTTGCACTGGTTTTTTTCATCCTAAACTCTGTGGATTTTCTTTAGATTCAAAATATAAGATGCATTTTGCAAAAACATTAGTTTCTACAACACAAAAACATTCATAATATAGGATTATCTTTTAATCTTCCCATAATGGAAACATGTACATTACATATATTTATTTACCAAACAGTACTTTAGTTGTATTTTGAATACAAATATGAAGTATTTTATAAGGTGAAGTGAATTAACTCTGTGGGGATAATGGACCTGAGATGTTGCTCATTTATTGATGAACCTTTTTACATCTCCTTGTTATGATGGTAATGTCCTAAAACTACTCTCCAAGAGTCACTATTAACTTGACCAAGAAAATAGAACAGTTTTATTTCTCAGTGGCCTAGAATAATGACTTGTAACCATAAACATCACAGAAAGTCTGTCTTCCACTCGGGTTACACTAAAATGTCTCGAGACTAAAATGTGGGACGGACAGAAAAATCACCGTGGCTCCTGGATCCTGGTCTCGTTGGCTCCACGTGACGTCGAACCAAGTTGTTTTCCAGAGAGCTGAAGAATGAGGTCAGTGATGAACTCACAGACAATGAGACAGATGCTTACTCATCCAGCCCATTCACACCAGTCGCTGCTGCTGCTGCTGCTGTCGGGCCATAAGCCTCAAACCTGAAATTCCAGTTTGCGTAACCTATTTTCCATCGATGTCACTTGAAAGGTCTAAGTGTGTGTCTGTGTGTGTGTGATCGTGTGTGATCGTGTGTGTGTGTGTGTGTGTGTGTGTGTGTGTACGTGACTGGCGGCTTGTGTGATTGACATGTCAGTGCAGCCTTGGCAAACATTAAAGGATCTTTGTGAGCGTTAATGAAAGGCTGAAGGGTGTGTGTTTGTGTGTTTACAGACCATATCAATCACTAACGTAAAGCATCGCTGACTCACCGAGGCCGAAAGCGGCTCAGCGGAGACAAAAGCGGGGCCCTCAGGTAGAGTTCCCACTGTTACATCACAATGCCTGTGAACCCTGCGTACTGTCTGGCCACTGGCGCTCGGCCAATTAGGGAGCGGGACGGAGGGAAGGGCCTGCCAAGATGATGGATGAGGATTAAAGACTATTAGGAACTGGCACTGATTTAAAGAACAAAAAAATAACACCACATGATCGCCCAACAGGTCACATCATGCTTCAGTTATTTCTGCCTTCTGTGAGCTTAGAGATTTAGTGGCATTTCCCAGATGTCTTGAACACTAAGTGAGGATTTAAATGCTGGTATTAAACATTTATTACTAAATACATCTCTAAAGTCTGATAGCAAATGTCTTTTGTGGCTAAAGACCTCGGCATTAGATGATTTACTGGGCGCAGGAGAATAAAAGTGTGTCAATACAGGGAGTTTATATCGTCACAGTCAGAGCAGAAACAATAGGTCTTCTGTCATGCTGGGACATCCAGTCGTTGTGTTCATGCTAATATTTGTCTGATTGAAGACTTTTAAAGACAGAAACAAAGGTATCATTTGTTTCCCTATAGTTTTTCATTTTAATTATGTATTTTTGACAGCATATTGCTCATCAACCAACATAAAATAAAGACTAATTCAAAGTAATGTTTATCTGTCCCCCCTGGCCTGTTTACTGCATAAACTTCTCCAAAATCAACCAATAATTTACTTCCAGGCTGTCTTTAATGCAAATATATTCTGTCTATACTTCTGTATATAGCTAAAAGTATAAAATAAAATAAAATAAAATAAAATTAAATAAAATTAAATAAAATTAAATAAAATTAAATAAAATAAAATAAAATAAAATAAAATAAAATAAAATAAAATAAAATAAAATAAAATAAAATTAATGCTTCCAGTTATTGTACAGCAATGTGTATTGACAAGCATCTGATGATAAAGTACATTAAAGATACAATAAAATTTTGATATATTTAGATACAGTGTAGGACTAGAAGCAATGTGTTATTTAAAATGTCATTGTGGGACAATCAGATTGTTAAAAAAAAAAAAAATGGCAGCATACACAATTTAATCCGTGCTGACTTTATACTAAATGTCGTCCCTTAATATCAACAAAACTGCTCCTCTGGAGTGAAAAGGAGATGAATCGTATGTTTAAAATGAAAACCCTTCAAATTAATTCGATCCCACATTGAGACAGCTAACCATAAGACGCCATGTTTACCTATGTTCAAAATAAATAACAGTCAGTTTGAGTTTTCCATCCCTACGTATGTCCTCTTAAACAATTCATGGTTGAAAAAATCAGGTGTTACAATTATCTGGTCAGTCCAAGGCTCAGTGTTTTTCGGGGTTACAGTGGCATGACGATTTCACTCCATCGTGTTTTCGCTTTGCTTCATACCAATTGAAATGCAGACATTTTCCGCGGAGAGCGAGTTGCCTGTGCTTTGATTCATTCGGGCTGAGCTCTCCCCATTTGACGCCTTTTTTTACAAGGACACCTGAACTACCACCTCGACCATTTGTCATAATTACACCTGACACTGGAAACTTCTCCTGCCACACTGAAAACGGCTCCTATCAAACGACTCGTTCGGCAGTCACCTGCGAGCAATCACTCATCCACCTTCTCCTGTTCCCTGAAACACACACTTTGGGGCATACAGTACCAGGGCCCGGCCCACAGAGGGGCCATTCTATCGCCAGATGCTGGCGTGCAAAGCTGCTGCAGACTGACTATTTTCATAATGACAAGAGAGATTTGTAGAAAAAGGAGGGGGTAGAGTAGACATGATGTAAAATAACTTAACTGCTTCGTAAAATGCACTGAGGGGAAAAGGCAGGCTGGTGAGGAGGAGGAGGAGGAGGAGGAGGAGAAGCTCCCACAAGAGGAACATGCGAGCCGAGGACCAGTCGGACTAAACAAACCACACCAATATCTTTGCCAAAATCAACACAAGTAAAACCTGCAGATGCTGTTTTTGTTGCTGCCAAATTACACTTTTTTTCTTTCTTTCTTTTTTTTTTTTTTGCTACATGACCTATTTGGCCAGAGGCTAAATGTGTCCAACCACACAAATTTTTCACCCTTTACATTAATTCCTTATTGTACATTTAAAGGCAGCATAAAAAAAAAAATGTATGAGAAAATGGTTACTTTGACACAATATGATGCAGGATCAAGTGATAAACAGTTTACTTTATTACCAAACGATGAGTTGGTGAAGGGACTTTTCATGCATTATCAACAGACAGCAAATAGTGATTGTCGTGACATTGAACCATCAGGTTGGATCGTGGGGAGGACACTCCCCTCACAGCGAGGATGGTCCAGTTAGATTCTGAGCTCGGAGGTCCATTGGTGGCCTAATGGAAAAGAGACAGATTCCTCTCCCAAGGGTTCATCATCCAGAGACCATGACTCCGTGTTGATGTTTAACACCACTGATCTCCTGTTACAGCCAATACCGAGCAAAACCATCGGCAGTTACCAAAGACAGAGCTTAGACATAAACTGATTCTTTGGAGAAAGGCCTAAAGTGTGAGAGTATAAGCTCTAAAAATAAGTGTGCGAGTGGTCAACCTCTGCTCACCCTCTGTCATGATGATCATGATTTATATAGGATTTAAACCCATATAAACATCCACTAGCATCTAACAACAAAAAGTTATTCTATAGTAAAGGCGGGAAATGTTGATGTTTTAACACGATAATGGATCCAAAAATAAAAAAAGAGCGGTAACAAATCTTCTGTGTCGAGTTGGTATTCCACTGTCCGCATAGAATTCAAAAACATATTCATTTGGTCATCTGTGTCTCTAAATTGTGCTTCTCTCTGTGTGTTTGCCCGGTGATGGACCGCAAACATGTCAAGGGAGGCTACACCATTTGCCTAATGCCTGCTGGGATTTATCTCCAACCACCGTGACACTATGATGGACAAAGTTGGTTATAGAATATGGATGCAAAGGCTATTGTTCATACACACATAAAACATTATTTACATCTCCTTACAATGACAGTAGCACATGTAAGAAAAGAGCATTTCAATTTGCAGGATGAGAAAGAAAACTAAATGCAGTGTCGCCTGAGGGGGAGAAAAATTTTCAGGAGGTACCGGTAATTACATTAAGTATTAAGCCCCACGGCATTACAAGATGCACGTCAAATAAAAGCCGCCTGACTGGCTGATGCTCATTTATACTGACAGCTCAGCACTGGCCCCTCGCCAGCTACAGTACAAGTTTCCTTTTCACATCTCCATCGCTGTGAGAGGAGGAATAACCGGGACGCAGAGCTCACAGGTGGCTCGCCGCAGAGTTCAGGGGGTCGCCCCTCGCTTCACGCTGCACCTTGGAAATATCAGCTGTCAGTCCACACATCAAAGCAGCTCTATAAATAAACTCTGGCTGTGCCCCCCTATCCCCCCCCCCCCCCCCCCCATCCTCTGGTTTTCTGCCTCGACAACCTGAGGAGTTGAAGGAGTGGGTACAAGGGCTGGCGGTGGGGTTTTGGGTGGGGTCGGGGTGCCTGGGAGGCCAAAGCGCGCTGTAAAATTGACCTTGGCCGGAAATCAAGCTGTTTTCCTTAACTCTCAAAAGTGTGTATGTGTGTGTGTGTGTTGGGGGGGGGGGGGGGGGGGGGGTTCTGAACAGACTAAATGGCTGAAAAAACAAAAGCTATGAATGTCCAGCATATTTTATAATCAGACGTCATACTGCAGCACACCTGCACAAACAGCGGCCACACTGTAGCCGCCTGTGGCGCGGCTCCCATACACATGGCAACAAGCCCCCTGGCGGTTCATTTATATGCCATGTTTGGGCTAACGGACCTCTGCATATAAAGCTGAGGTTTCGACACAGAGCAAACACGAAGCGGAGCAGTTTATCTGGGTGAGAGGTGGAGTGTCTGCCTACGTACACAAAGACATAAAGAGCCCGAATGAAACGCTGACCTACAGTCTACAAGCAACGATTCATTACAAATTAATCAAACAGGCCTTGAGATAATTGAAGAAGGTTTTATGCAATTACTGATTCATTAGGAGCTCATGAGCTCATGGTTTAGGTTTAAAAACGCATTGCTTTTGAAGACTTAATGGTGTTAAAGGTTTCTTTTTTACGATGGAAAACCATAGGCATTCATCTCCTATCCTTGGTAATCAACATTTCAGATGGGTTAACTGTAATTTCCACGTTTCTAAATTAGAATAAACCCAAAACTTAAGCCTCCTTTATTTGTAATGTAACCACGGCTGTAAAGTGAATGTAGCTCAATAAAAGAAAAGGTCAGTTTACCTCTAAAAAGTAGTGGAAAACTGAAACACTCAGGCAGAGTTCAAGTGCCTCAGCATGAAACTTAAGCGCGGTACTTGAGTAAATGTGCTGCGCTTCCCTCCATCACTGTGCCTGCATTGTCCCCACAGCTGTAGTAACACAACTGTAAGTCTATTTCTGTATCAAAAGCTCTGTCAGGTGTTGCTACACCTCGGTAAAAAAAAAAAAAAAAAAAAGTGGTTGGTATAAGGAGGCAACATGCCAACAAGAGCAAAAAAAGACCCGATCCAAACACAGCAGCAGACGCACACTCAGCCACAGCCAGTCACTCAAACTAATGGCATCCTGGAGTTCCTCAAGAGGCCTGTGTCAGGCCACCACCACTACTGCCGGCGGCTTGGAAGCTCCTCGTGGAAAACTCAAACACTTCCCTCTACAGGCGAATCATTCTCCCACAGTTGGAAAACATGACGGGGGGATTACGGCCCGCAAAAGGCTTATGCAACGAGGAGCAGCCCGGGCCGGACTCTGAGGGGAGACGAGTAATGCTGTTTAGATTCTTATCGTTTACCTGTTTGAATAATGAAATATTATGTTTGCGCGCCAGCAGATGTAATCAGTGTAAATAAACAGGCGACAGCCATGCCGTTAAATACAGTTGAGTCGTAATGCGGAGGTGACAGTTTGCTGATTTGTTTGCGGAGTGCCTTCATCACACAAGACCAGACAGAAACGAGCGGGAAGATTGTGAAAGACCACGAGGCAGCTCTGCAACAGCTTTCTCATAGTTACGCCCCCATTCAAACTTTGAGGCACTTCCAAAAGAAATTAAGCTCTTATAGAACTGATTACTCAACAGATGAGGTGAAAAAAACAACTGATACACATGCATATTTATACACATCTATATTATGAATAGACCTTCGAATTGAATCATTCTAGTACTTTCAGGTGGTCAAAGTGCATTCATTCCACATATATGAACAATTATTGATGTTTAAGGCTCCGTTTACACTACAACGAAAACGAGTGTATCCACAAAAATGCTGTAACTTTTGGGGAGTCCGTTTATATGGCACCAGTGTTCAGATCCACAGCATCCGTGACTGTTTTTTATAGTCTTACAAGGTGGAACTTTTCTGTCAAAAGTGCAATTTCCCCCCCTGCAGAGACTGCTAGGGGCTGTGAAGCGTTACTGCGCATGCGCAACTCAACCCCGTGGAAAGCCGTTTCTTCGGCTCATATGCGCCCATAGATATAATCATGTGTGTAAACATGCAATGCGCCAGTAAACAAACATGGCGGCCCGTCGTGGTATGACTCACGGTACATATTCTAGATTTATAGTCCATATTGGTCGGTTAATAGTTAAGACTCACCCCTGATCGCATCCAATTCGTGATCAGTCCACACGACTGTCGGGTTTTCTCGATTTTCTTCACGTTTATAGCGTATTGTTGTCTGCACAGCGCGCACACGTCTGTGTGGTTTCATTATAAAAACAAACAACAGCGCCCTCTCGTGGCCCGGCATAATAACTACATCGCTGCTCCAGCGAAAACACAACTTTCTTTTTATTTTATTTTTTACCGATTAGATATTGTCACATAAAACAGGGGCCTAAGTAAAACTAATGTATTAAATTATGCTCATTACTTGTGTGAAATCGGGAAAAAAAGGTGTGAGTAAAAAATTACAATCTTTAAAATTCATTGCATTCATGCGTCCTCTCTCATTTGGGCTTTATATTTCCCGTTGCCACTGTTAAAATGTAAATGTTCACCATATTGGGAGTAATAAATGGTCCGGCCTCTTTTCTTATTTTGAACAGATTGTCTTTTTTCATTGTCAGAGCAACTGAAGCCAGTCTTGATGTTTATGGAGACAATTTTGAAACTAAAGCTGTTTCATGCTTCATGAAGAGTGACAAAAACAATACTTCTCTCCATATGTGGGAAAGTGAATGTGAAAAATTGAAAAATTTAAGAACTCAAGTTGAATACAGGTACCTGAAAACTCCAATTTAGTTTCTTTATAAAGGATTTGCACTTTATTGTTCCACTTTTTGATTATCCGTTTTTCCATGCTAGAACACAACACAAGGCACAATTAATATTCATGCTGCAGGTGTTTATCTAGAGTATTTTAAATACATCTGTTGAACAAACCTCCAAGAAGTGCCAACTTCAGAAAATATGTATAAAACTAAATACAAACATTGTTCATTGAGTATTTCCACTTAATTGGTGTCTTTATGATTTCACAAGTGGGAACATAACATGCCTGACTGTTCCAGAAGCGCTGACATGAGGATTATCTCCCAGGTCCCAGAGCCAACAGATGATTCAAATTGGATTAAGTGCCATCTTTTGATGCAAACAGGCATAAAGAGACCTTCGTAGCATCGGTGGTCAATTACTACATCTTAAGTGGCTTAATGAGTGTTTAATGCCATGTTTGGTGGGGAAAAGGGAATAAAGTGTGTAGTTCTCAAGGAGCCAGCTTCTCCAGTTGGATCCCATCAAACCCAAAGTATGATGACATTAAAATGTGCCAGGTGAAAGGATTCCCACTTCAAAGTCGAGAGCGAGGACGAACCTGGGCACCACTACAGTGTGGCGTCTGTTTGAAGCTTAGCGGACCATGTTAAGACACAACGCAGACCGGAGCCCTCGGGCCGGCTGGAATGAAAGGAAGCTGGCGTCGGTTACATTTGGACACACAAGAGACTGTGATCGGCACCCAAAAAAACCTGCTTCTGAAAAGGCCAAATGGAAACGAGGCTGGACTTGAGATTAAGCAGTAATGACGCACACACACATAAAAAAAAACAGAAAATAGAAATTTATAAACATCGTGAAACCCTCTGAAACAGAGGAAGGGCAGATTTTGAATGAGTGGTTCATGCTCCTCCTGAAGCCACATCCTCAGACCACATGAGGAGCGACAGCATTCATTTTAATAACTGCTGTTATTTTCTCTCTTGCCAGCTGCTATTTTCATAATTTATGCTGTGCTGCATACCTGGAGGACAGGAAGGATAATCAGAGAGGGAAAGAGAAACAGAAGAGGGGGCTACATTAAAGCACATCCACCAATGTGTGCTCAATAGGGTATAAGTACAATAGATAAAGGTATATAGTTTAATATTATAGTTTCCAACCAGTGGGGGCAATCTTGTTTCAAAATACTGAAAGTGAAGCTCTTATAAACACAAAATGTCCATATTATAAACAGTACACTTCATCAGGGAATTGTATATGTTCATGTGTTTTGTGTGCAACAGTAAATGTTAAGGTCAAATACAGTAATTACTTGTTTTTGTTCCATACAATTCAGACGTACTCAATTCTATAGATGCAATAAAGTAAATCACATTCGCTGTATAACACAACTACTTAAGAAAAGCATCTCAAAATGGATCAGTTTACATTCTTAATTACTTAAAATGTTTATCCTCCACTGAATGATTGGCTGTTCATCAAGAAAGGGAGCACTAAGAGTAAGGCACATGTTTATTTTGACTGCTTGAAATCCTTAGTACCAAACAACCATACTTAGTACGTTGTACTAATGCAGTGTCTTTTGGCTTTGAATGTGTATTTTTTTTTAATAAACTGCGGATTACAAACACAGACGATTGGATAAAACTAGCTTATCAAAGTTTTGGATGTAAAAATGGTGCCTAACCGTTTCACCTCTGAAAGTAGCACAGTGGATTTATCAAAACTCCTGCAAACCAGCAGCATGTGAAGGTGATCACAAATAAGTATTTCCACGTGTCTCAATCAGATGTAAGCACTTTAACAGCTTTTTATCTGATATCCTGGATTGCAAGATATGCTACTTTAGGTATTGGTGGTGTAAATAAAGTGAATTTGAATATGGAAAGCAGTTTGCAGTGAAAATAAGCAAGGGTTGAAACATTTCTCCTTGTTGGCAGGTTTCAAATTTGACCTTGGGCCTGGATTCTGTGTGCTTAAATGTTTCCTGGTTTTGAAAGCGCTTCCCTCTGGGGCTACACACTAATGATGTTGAGTAAATCCCCTTGCCTGCTACAAGTTCACCAACCGGGCCCCAGTTTTGGAATTATTCACGTTGCATAGTACGAGTTCCTCCAGCTCAGAGCTAAACACATTGTATTATTTAAAAGTAACCCATATGAGGCCACATGTAGCCGATAGCTCCTCTTTGACTTACCTGCACTGCCATCAATAACTAACGAATCTATTTCATGTAAAGCAGCGTGGGAATTGCTGTTTTCCGTCTTGTTATGCATAGTGCCGATGAAGATAAGCCGTGACCGTTAACAGAACGGCAGCTTTCGAGAGCCGTAACAGCTGGCCACAGGTTCAAACCGTCAACATCAAATAACCCGCCACCTGTTTGTGACTTCACAGAGGAGCTTTATGCCAGATAGCGTCATTTACATTTGATGGAGCAGCAGGTTTAAGGACGGGCGTGGTGGAACAGCTATATTTGGCACCTTTACATTCATAATCGATGACGCTGCCTCTCCGGCGAGGTTCACCTGAAGTGCCCAAAGTGTCGCATTTCACGAGAGGAAAGACAGGAAATGGATGGTAAGTTTATTAGTATAGGAGCCGCTGTCAAACTGACCTCAGGGAATACACCTGGAAGGACAGATGTGTTGTTTTCTTTTAGGATTTTTTTTTTTAGTTTCTATTGCTGATCATCCTTAAATAAGACCATTGATAAATAAACTAAATAAAACAAAACCCATGCAGCATTTGGATAAAGACATCTCAACAAGATCCTCATTTTGTATGACAACTCCTCTGATCCCATGATAAAATCTGAATAACAAAACTAAAGTGACAGAGAAAGACATTCGATGCCACTACATACTCGGGAGAATCACACCTGACAGTGGAAAACCTGCTCATTCGCCCCAGAAAATCTGCAGCATTTTTTTCTTCAAACCGTGAATACAGCAAATTTGGTGGCTATTCCAGTGATCCTACAAAACAATAGTGCAAAGGGAGGGTCTTCTGCTATACTTGTCAGATTTCCCATTATGATATAAACCATTCAGGCCTTTTAATGTCACCTGGGAGGGGCCTTGTTTGTTTACAATGGCTCCAAATAACCAGTTGCACTTAATCCAAACTCTTGAATTTCATATTTTTCTTTACAGCTTTTAAATGTCTGGATGTGTTGGGAAGTCAAACTCGTTTCTTGATTTAATCTATTTTGTTTCTTACCATTTAAGCCAAGCAAAGCAAATCAATTGTTCTCATCTTCTGCAAGCGTCTTTACACATAAACCTGTTTTGTTTTTCTCGACTCAGAACCCTCCCATTCACATGCAAGTCTGAGCTCATGCCAAGTAACCCAAGTTATGTAACATGTTAAAGTGACACAGCCCTTTGAAGCGCGGTGGTTTGAACCCAAACCATGTAGTTTTTTTTTTTTTTTCCTCCTTAAATCCAAACAAACCGTGAATGTGTCACAATGGTAACTTCGTGTTTACTATAGTTACCATGGGTTCGCTGTCAGAAACAATCGCATAACCTACTTTTCATGCAGAAATTCTTTAAAGGAAATCTTTTCGAATGACCGATGGAGTTATATCGACGATACGACACCATGTGAATAGGTAATTGAATTCCGTTGCTGAGTTTGAGAATGTTTGTGGACATCCTCATAGAAAAGGTTCATTTTCACTGTGTGCGCTCTGAGACCTGTGCGTAAACTATGGTTGACCTCCAATGTCTGCACACTCACCCTCTTGTACGGTGAAGTTCAAGCGTTATTCAACATTTTTAGGCGTTTCACTGTGTGTATCATACCGGTTTCATGCTGCTTAGTATGGTGCCGCTGTTGCATGAAGTTACTTCAGGAAAATAAATGCGCAAAGTCTTTTGTGGAAAAGAAAAGCTCAGCAAAGTGGGGAGGGACTAACTTCTTCCACAACCTGTTTGGTGTTTTAATGGCTATTTCAGGAGATTTATTTGGCGTCTCTTAAACAGTTTGAAGGCATGCACTACAGTGAGGTTGAGAAGAGGAAGAAGAAGAAGAAGAAGAAGAAGAAGGAGAAGCGTGGGTGATCAATGAGCCGTTCTCCATCTCCCGCTGGTCCATTCTGACTGCAGGAGGGCCTTGACTGCCAAGCAACATGCATGTGGGGGGAAAAAGTGAGTCAAAAGGCCGGAGTTTTCCAGCAGGATCTCAGCAAAAGACCCAGGCTGTGTCCAGAGCTGTGAAGGCATGAATGAGTTTCAGCACAGGCTTGACGCATTCGCTCATTCACACGTCAGGCAAGTTTCCCCTCAATGGAGGGCTCAGTGGAAATGCAAATGTTAAGGTCTTGCCTTGATTTGATGGAACGATTCATTTTGTCAGCTTGCCCTCCCATCCAAACCTGCATCCTGTACTCCCCCCCCCCCCCACTGACGCTCTATAAATGCACCGTGACGCTGTCAGGTCGGGACATTCAGCCATCTAATGGGCTTCAAATAACACCTCCATGTCATTTTGGAGATTTCAATTACAACACAAATGAATACAAGAACAGGCCACACAATGATTTAGGGTCCCCGGTGCGAGTCCCAGTGTGAGAGTCCCTCTGTGCGGCGTTTGAGTGTCTTGTACACAATCGATAGTGCTTTCAACAATACTTTTACTTGTACCTGAGCGGGTTTCAAACATTGTGAAGGGTAGCCACTTTTTTCAGGTACTCTCCTCACTTTTGGTAATGGCAAGGTACAGATAGTTTGTTATTGTAGTTACATTCTAAAATACTTATCTGAACATTTTACTGCAAATATTTGATCTTTTTGTGGTTTTATGAAAGAAAAAAATGTGTTCTGTGCCTTCAGGACATCAAAAGTGATCTCATCCTCAGTGAACAGTCAAATGAACAGGACAATAACACACTTAAGGTGTCCTCTCTTAGTGCGAAAAACATGTATTTCTTATTCAGTAGATGGAAAAATATAAGAAAATATAGTAAGAGAATGAATAGGACAAAGAAAGACTAAAAGACTTGACTGAATGTCTGAACGTCTGAATAGCTAATGAATGAATAACTTCCCCTCGGAATGTACTTCATTGGTATCTATAAAGATTATCAGATCCTTTACCTCAACCTGAGACAGCACAGGTGCACATGAGGCAAACGAGAATATTGTTAAGTAAGAATCCCTGCACTTTAATCCGTCTCCACTTCCTGCTCAGCAAACTTTAACCCTGACCCCGGAGAACAATGAAGTCACTCAAGAAAAGGCCCGGCGAAACTTGAGCTCCGCACACAACACGTGAGCGACACTCACAAAACAGGCCTCCGGATCCGCCTCGGGGACAGACACTTGTCATCCGCACAGATTACAGGTTGGGGATCTCCATATTTGGACTGACAGCAACTGATTGGAGGAAGACAGATGAAGCCACATGCTGAAAGTGCCAAATGAGGCAGGGCCACGGCAGCTTTGTGCCATTAGTGCAGCGAAGAGCGTGAAGCAGACACACCCTTTAAACATATAGGTGAGCAGCGCTTGCTGAGAAAGCCCCGGGCATGCGAGCGGACTCTGCGCCAATTATAGGCTCTGAATAGACACTTAACGACCCAGAATCTCTCTACCTGCTGCTAGGTGTGGTCACAAGACCGGAATGACTTGGAAATCCTTTTGCTTGAGGCTTCTTTTACAAGCGAAAAGATATATGTCACTGGGATAATAAATTAAACTTCTTTAAAAAAAAAAAAAAATTTTATGAGTCAGTGAGTTTAAAAATTTTTTTTGTTAAAAACTAAAGCGGAGTGTCCTGCAATGAGCAGGCATGTCGAGTCACATAAAATCTTACAACGTCGCCAAACATGAAGTTATATTTTAAACCAATCGTTGCCCTGCTGCTTGGAAAGCCCAGCTGTGAAACGGATATACGGTTAGAAAAGTAATCTTCAAATACAGACTTGTGACTTGAGATCTACCTGAGTTTAAGCAGCACGAGGAGGTCGGTTTGTTGGTGAAAAAGAGCCACCATGTGGTTAAATCTGGATATTGCGGATTTGCAATGGGATGACTCAAGCATAAATACGTCTGAACATAGGGCACAGTTTCATCAGATAAACATCCGTTGACTTAATAATTAAAAATGTCAACAGAAGGTCGTCAACAGATGCACTCAACTAATGTTAATAATTTAAAAAGGACTAATATCATACTTAAAATACTTTTGTGCTATTTGTAATCTATCTATCTATCTATCTATCTATCTATCTATCTATCTATCTATCGTCTAATCTAGTTAGTTAGTTAATTAGTTAGATACATGTCAGAAGTTGCATAACAATGTATAATTTAACAATGCATTTCTTGTGTTTTATTGTTTAAAATTTTTTTCATTCCATTCTTGGATATAATTAATTATTTGCTGACAATTCACTTGTACATTCAGTGTTTTACTGTAGTTTTTGCGGCCTAATTTAATTTGACTTTGACTACATATATATGGATTGAAGGCCTTTCTCCCCTTTACAAATGTTTTATACGGTATCATGTAATTAATTGCATTGTCCATGAATGGGTAGTTAATTTGCAATAAAGAAAAACAAGATAAATGCATAGCTTTAATTGTCAACATCTTCATATAGGACTTTTTCTGCAAGTAAATCAAAAAGACTTCTCAAAACACTCACAATCAATGATCAAATAAATACATTTAATTCCAAAAACGGATAAATAATGCATAATCAAAATGGGTGATATAAGTACAGTAATTTTACTAAAAACCTGTACATTCATATTAGAAAAAAAAGGACATGGGGGAGGGGGGTAATTTAACAGGATAAAATCAAATATTAGAGGGGAACATTTCAGACATGCACACTCAAGGTAAAAATACCAGAGAATCAGTTCAGCTTTAACATACTGTACATGCACATACACATACAGAGACGTGTCCCTGCAGGAGACACACCATACACAGTCACCAAATACTCCCTTTACTCAAATATTGCAGAGAATACACTTAGTTTTGCATGTTTTTGTTATTTGCTCAATCGAAGCAGTAAAACTGGACAAATACATTATCTGCATACCATCGTAATGAAGTAGATTTATTTTCTTTTTGAAGGAAAAACTCATCATTGCTGGGTCAGAAGCCTATATTGCTTTTAAGCCTGTTGGATAACGTATGTTAGAAAAGACGTGTAGCCCATAAACTTAAAATAAAAATGTGATCGGGCAGATTTCCACAAATCTAAACCTCTACGTTACTTGATTTTTTAAGATATTGGGTTACAAGCTTGTAGTTCATTCACATTTGTTCCTTTATTGTTTATATTAGCAGTTTTAAAATATCCCACTGGGTGGCAGCACTTCACCTGTGATACGGAAGAGCACCACGCGCTGGACCTGCAGTCAAGTCAAGGAGGAAAGACTACATTTCATTGGAGCCACACTGGTGAAGGTCACACCTCAACTGATCCCAGCAGTGGTGTGGAAAAAAAAAAAAGAAGATGAATTCGGCTTTATTCCTTCTCTCTCTAATAAAAGTCTGAGTTCATCTATTTTCATTTAACATTGTGTTGTGATGGAGATGACACGGATGGTTCTGCTGGGAAATACTTCTCAGCACACATATTTTCATCAAAGGTACCTTAAAATAAACCTTTGTTTTTTTGAAATACATACTTGAACCAGTAGCACCACATCCACATTGCTGTCAGCTCCTGTATAAATGGAGGCAAGAGTCCAGTCCTCGACCTTCCTACCTCCAGAGTAGAAAGAGGCACATTCGCCACGATGAGAGAAACAACACCAGAGAGTATTGTCCTGTGTACGTTGTTCACAAGTTGTCGCACAAATCATTTCTTCACCACGGAGGATTTCTGCAGGGGAGAAATGACCGGCGAATTCTATTTTGGTTTCTTTGATACATTTACACCAAAAATGTGCAGCCTGATTTGTGTCCTTCACACATTTGTCAAACAAAACAAGGAGGAGAATGAAAAACACAAATATTTGTTCGGCAAACAACTCACAGGTAAAATGTGTCATTTGACGAGGAGATCCATTGCCTTCCACGGAAAAGACGATCGAGAAACGAGGCTTATGTGACCTTGGCATATCGGAAACAAAATGGACACATGGACTGTGCGTCATGGAGAAGTTCTTTGAAAAGCTGTGAAAAGGAAATTACCAAGTGGTTCGGTGCTTTATGCTGATGGTCACGACACATGATCATAACTATCCGCAAAAAGGCTTCCCTGCTGTTCTGGTAAATGGACTGCATTTGTTAAAGTGTTCTCATATTAGCCTGCGTAACAAACACACACCATATCATTCACACGCCGACGGCGGAGAAGCTGCCATGCAAGGCCGGGACCCGGCTCACCGGGAGCGGGGCGCCGGGGGGACTCAACGTCTTGCTCAAGGACACTTCGACATGCTGTCAGAACAATAAGACTGGCAATCGACCCTGAGAGCTGGCAGAGCAGCTCGGGCCGACCCAGCTCCAGGCAGACTCAGGAGACACACGGTGTGGCTGCTCAATGAGCTCCGTAAAAAAAAAAAAAAAAAAAAAATGCAGATTACGCTTGGAAGACTCTTTTTTTCATGCACTTTTTTTTTTTTTAACCCCCCCAGGCAATGTGGGTTAATTGACCGACTGCAGAAAAAAACATTCTTCATGAAATAAGCAGACACATGACGCAGTGCTTCTGGGTGAACGGGATGTTTTAAGGAGCCTTTTGTAGCTACATGACTACAGTACTTTGATTAATATTATTAAGGACATTATGTACATTTTTAAGGACATTTTGCAACTGCAGCTACTTTTTTTTTTTTTTTTAAACATGATCGCTATGCAGCAAGCGTTTTGCTATATTGTAAAGTGATGCGCCCTTGAATGGAATAGAATTCCTTCCTCTTGATCCCTAACAGGAATATAATCTTTGCAACAGGTTTGATATATTCTTAATTGTTTTAATTCTGCTGGAGTCAGTGGAACAAGGGGGGGGGGCTATAGAAGACGGGGACGTCAATACCCCACACGGAAATGGGTGAATTATGAGATGCAGCAAAACGCAGCAGCAACAGCAGCAGCATAGAATCACTGCGCCACCGTGCTAACAGTGAAGGACACAGTGAGTGATTTGGGCATTTTCAACCCCCAGTTCGGCAATTGTTTTCCGGCTCTTTACACCTCTGCACACCAGCCCAGTCTGCACAGCGGTGTGTCTTCACCCCCACACACTGAAGGAGGAAGCCTGCTTGTTAAGAGTGGCTGGGGACGGTAGAAGAGGTGTAGCAGAGCTGGCTTTTTTTTTTTTGGGGGGGGGCTTCTTTTTTTCCTTTTTTGTCTTTGCATCTATTTGTTGACTCATTCAACTTTAAGGTAACCATTAGCATTGTTTTCCACCTCTCTTCTCCTCCCACTCCCCAGAGTCCCCCTATCATCTCCTCCTCCTCCTCGTCCGCCCCCGGCATCAGACCGGTGGTGGGACCAGCCGTCGTCGGGCCCCTCGTGGAAGCGCAGCCGCAGGGTTTTGCGGATGACCAGGCGCTCCACGATGAAGGAGGCGCAGAACCACGGAACGGCGTACTCGGCCGTGATCAGCCCCATGAAGTTGTAGCGGAACTCGGAGTAGTCCCAGGGGCAGGCGTTGAACTGGCGCAGCAGCAGCCCCGTGCCGAACTCCCACAGGTACGTCCACAACGTGTAGATGATGCAGCGCAGCAGCACGGGGCAGCGGCCGCGCAGCCTCAGGTACATGCGCTCCACGATGAGGATGCAGGTGCCGTAGATGAAGAGCGCCCACACGCTGGTCACGCCGGGGAACTTCCAGTTGCAGTTGACCACAAACTCCCAGGCGGCGGTGAACATCACCTCGCAGAAGTAGCCGTGGATGGCGTAGAGGTACCAGCGCGAGAGCGCCGTCAGAGGGACCGGAGCTTCTGGGGTTTCCAAGGTCACCATCTTTCTCACAAGATGTACGTCTCACAGATCTACGGGGGCGGGGGTCAAAGAAAACAAAGTTGAAAAAGATTGACATATACACAATTATAATAATGTAGACAGGGAAGATTAACCACATAACTTTGTACCTCAGCACAAGTCAGTCATCAGTTAACGTGATCAGATTCTATTTGGATTGTGAAAGACGTCCGAGAACATTGCAAACTTTGTGAAGAAAGTTTCAGATATCAGAATTAAAGCAGGGTTTGAGGCCGGAGAGGCCAGAGCGACAATCCCTACGCCACATTTCATGTAATGTATTTGTGATCTGCTAATGCATTTAGGCTCAATGAAACTCAAACAAATGAGGCGATTCATTGGAAAACGCATGCCTGATCCACAGCAAACAACAGCCTCCTGGTACTGTTACAGTCTTCAGGCAAAACTGCTGCTGTAGCCAATTTAAATGACTGATGAAACACAGTGTAGCTTTCACTGTAAAGAACCTACAGCTATGTACTTGTCATGGAGCGGTTGACCGTCGCTCAAGCAGCTTTTCTGTCTTTGACGGCAAACTGCTCAAAAATGAGTGAAGGAATAGAGTCCAACAACAAAAGTATTCACATTCTGTTCAGCTCCTACGGCTGTTAAAGTTCATTTAGAAAAAAGAAACAACAACAAAGGTTTATACAACGGGAAGCATCAGGTAATTCAAATGATTTCTACGTTTTTGCTTCAAAAGCTAAACTCCAGCAACATTTATACCTCAGAGAGACAGTCACAATGATAAAAAAAATAAAATAAAATGATGTAACAGGTATGACCGTTGCAAACTGTAGATGACAGCGATAGTTTGGAGACAATTACACGAGTACATAAATGTGATCAAACAGCCTTGAGCAGCTGGTATGTCTCTGCCATAATTTGTGACTTTTTGAAGAAAGGCCACACACTCCTCCTCTACTGTTACGACATGACGAGGGGCACTTTTGTAAACGTGATTAAAGAAAACAAAAAAACAGCTGAAGACATGGCCTTCTCTCTTATTTTCATGATGTCTTCAGAACACAGTTGTACCAAACTGGCCAGAACAAAATTCTTCAGGATGACGGCTTTAATTGACACATAGCTGGTTCAGTTGAGGACAAGGAAAGGAAACACTCTCCTGACATCAGAAAGATTAAATCAGACACCAGAGGACCAGAGAGCACTTTAAACTGTGCGGACCTTCCCTCACTTGCTGCCATTTACTGACTGACGAGTGGGGGGGGGTTCTTATGTAAGGTATAGCTTTATCATCTGACTGCCTCCATCATGTGCTCTTTTTCCAAATCCTGCAGCTTGACACGCACAGGCTTCGGTATCGGGTATCGGAAGGCCCACGCAGGGTTGGATCCTTCCTCTACTCGACTTATCCCACTATGTGTGATAAGTCCAAACAGCAATGCACCAACAAGTTTAAAAGAAAAAAAAAGAAAAACAACACACACACCAGCGGTAAAACCAAGGAGCATAGGAATTATACCCAAGGCCTCCAGAGGAAACTGTGTCATAGCAGTAACCATTATACAATGGATCATAACTGCTCTGTAAAACACAAGCTGGGAGAGAGGTTAGAAGTACAAACGCGTGTTTGAAGAACAAAAGCTGATTTTTTTTTTTTGGGTGGGGGGGGGGGGGATCTTTTTTGTCTTCAAAGGCTGGCTGGGGCCCAGAGTGGGTCCACAGGGATTAGCACATTTCTCCCAAACAAGGAACAAGGGTTTCATGTGAGGAGCTCGGCCACAGCAGTGGACCAACTGACCTCCCTAAAGCCCTACCATCCTTTCAGAGTCTCCCTGGGAAACTGGCTCCTTCTTGTCTTCCTGGGCAGGGCCGGGTCGGGCAGAACTTCGTAAATCTTGTGAGCGTGACGCCTTGACCAGTTATGAGAACTGGGTGCTGTCGGTGGGTTCACTCACTCAGTCTTTTAACCACACTGCTCCTCTTTGTTTACTGCCCGGTGTTTGATATCTTGCTTGTGAAGCACATTGTGAGTCCGTCTGCACAAAGTGCTGTATTGAATAAGTACGTAGAAATACACAAGTACAATTGACTTCTTCTTGTGGCTTTTGAATTAATGAAATATTAATAAGTTGTTATTGTCATGGGAATCTAGGTGCACGGTCCAACTCTGTGCTTCTCTGCGTGGAGGCTTGCATGTTCTCCCTGTGCATAAGTGGTTTTTCCTCAGGTACTTTAATTTCTGCCGTAACTCCAAAAACATGTGTTTGAGGTTGACTGACGATTATACATTTACTCTCGGTGTGTATTTGTGTGTGAGTGTCTGTATTTGTGATGGGTCGGTGGTGTACCATGCCTTTTAATCAGCTCATGTGACTTCCACGTTGGAGTTGAGGGATGCTCTAGTGAACATCAAGTTAAACAGAGATAAAAAAAATTATACACAAGAATTTCCCCCTATTTCTATTTTATTCAAATGTGTAAGGTCAGAAATTCACCAAACATGCATATCGTTGGATTGCGTCGAGGATCTCAGAGCAGAAAATGCTAAATCTACTAAGAAAGGACCCAAAGTCTCGAATCAAAGCAGCAAATGTTTCATATCCACTTCACACCTTCACGGGCTGTATCATGTATCTCACTGGATAATGTATAAGTGATGGCCCTTTTAGATAACAACACATCTCATTTGATTCTGGAGTTCCTCTGCAGGCAGGTCATGCAGCGGTACAGGGCAGCTGTACAGGTCTGTGTTAGACCTTGCCTCACTGCAAGAATACCCTCGGTTTGAGTCCGGTTGGGTGCCTTTCTATGTGGAGTTTGCATGTGCTTTCCCAGCGTGTGTTTCTTTACATGGTTCAAAAACATTTATTTGAGGTTAATCAAGTGAGTGAACTGTCCCTGTGTTTGAAAGTGATTGGATAAGATGACACTGAACATAGGCGAGTATCACCTCATGAAGAAACTCCTTAATCAATGCTGCTTCTTGTCATTTCTGGTTATTTCCCTTTATGTCATGTAAACTGCCGCTACGCAAAATTCCCCCCTCGTGGGATAATGAAGCGCCGTTGAACTTGAGCTCTTCTCAGACTCTCTGCATTGTTGCAAATTCAACAAACGATCAGCTCAATAATACGTTTGCTTTGTAACAAACTCCTGTAATAGATCCAAGCACAGTGTTCCCCACCTGATGCGTGCCCCTCCCTTTCCATCTCTCAGCAAAGCCTCACATGCCTCCCGTCTCCCTCCTACTGTTTTCACACTTCAATTCCCCCCTCTATTTCTCCCTTCTCTTCTCCTCATCCGTCGCCTGCACAGACACTTTTATTCAGCACTCGCACGCCCACTAAGCTGCTAATGATGAAAAATTTGGGCCGCGATAATCAGCCGTCTCACACTTGACCTTCTGCCAAAAAATAAATAAATAAATAAAAAATATAAACCCCATTGACAGATTAAAAGACGTGGGAGAAGATGATTCCTGGTGTGGCACAACACTCACAATCGAAGGCGTTTTGGACGTTTACACTCTCGCGCTTGACGACACTCACAACGAAATGCTGGTTTTCAAGTAAAGTTAGGTCAACTCGAAATTGCAGGAGCCGCCAGCAGAAATTGATTATTTTTACAGCATGGGTTGAAAAAAATGTGGGAGGTTTCCTTCTCTTCTCCGTTCCTTTGAACACACACTCACTTTTAGTTATAACAGATATCAATTTTAACCAATATTTACTACAGGTTTATATTAATGTAGAACACAGAGAAGAGACACACTATGTTCTACAGGAATAAATTAGGCCTCTCATTTGACATAAATACACAAAAAACTGAAAGCCAATCACTGTTTTTATCACCTGATTTTACTTGATTACATAGCTTCTTGTCATCACGTGTATTTGGCTGCTCATGTTTTAAGCACCTACACATTGTCAGAGTTGGTGTTATTTATTTATTTCTCCCCGACATCTCACAAATTTACTGGCAATATAGTGAACAACACAATACTGCACATCCCTTAGATTGAGTCCATTCGAGCCAGTAGGACAACATTACAAACTGTGAAAATTACAAAAGATAACACACTTTTCTTCTGCTGTAATTCACTCAAGTAACAATATAATGAATGTTCGAAGACATAAACACAACACTGAGATAAGAAGAACAACATCAGTGATACAGCTGTGAAAGATGCTTTGGAGCATCAACGTCAAGTTGCATAGTTAAATCTTTGAAATTCCACTACTAGAAGTCTCTTTTTATATATATTTCACTGTATTTTGTGGCAGGAAGCATTGTTAAAATCAGCATTATGGTGTAAAAACAAACTGTAGAAATGTAGGCTTGTTCAAAGTTTTTTTGTATTGAGAAGGTATTATGTCAACATTTGAATAAGCACACTCTGGATGTGAGCCAAAATTAGACGGAGCTCCATTAACTTCCTACAAAGGTGCTGCTACAGTTTGAGAACATTTATGCGAACTCCAGACAATGGCCGAACCAAACCAGCAGGCATATTGTTGCACTGATGCAGCCGTGCAAATGCCTGACATTCTGCATTAATACACACCGTCTGTCCATTGTTTACCTCAGAGCCACAAGGAGCTCGAACCCCTCCACATCCACGAGTGAGCCTGTTTGTACCATGTGACATACATCTGCTTTGAAATGGAAGCCAGATCCCAAAAGAGGACGAACATGCAAACGCCACACGGAAATGCATCAAGCACATTTGTTTCATCAGTTTGAAGATAAGATAAGAATGTCTGAAATATACTGTATCAAACTTTGGAGATTCTACTATGCACCAGTTTAGGCATGATAATTGGTTTTGCATCTCAGACGAGCATGAAAAGAATGATGTCTCCATCAGTGTCTAAATTTTGAAGTACATGAAGGCGGTTGTTGGGGTATTAAGCTGAAAGCTCCCATCGGACGCTCCGGGCATTGTTCCCTGGCCTTCTTTGTGGCCCGCTCTCTCTTTTTCCAGCACACTTTTATCTTGTTGGGCGCACAGCAGGGGGCTGACAGGAACACATGGGGGGAAATATTGATGGTGACGCATCTAAAAGCTGGACTAAAACGACCGGGGGGGTTACCTCGATTACACGGTCAGCCCCTTAAAACCCGAAAGCCGACCGGACTCCCCTCCCCAACCTTCGGAGGTGTGTATCCAGGCACACCCATCGACCTGTTGCCTCAGCATGGGAGAGTTCTCACTGGCTGTTATTTGATTCTGCTGTTGTTGCAGCTGTTGTAGGATATCGCCCACCAACTCGCCGTCCCGCCGGCTCTCTCATCAGCCCAAAGAATCGATCGGCGTGGCTCCCGCCAGCTCCTGCTGCGGCGACCCGCTTTGCCACCGCGCTCTATTGAACCTCGCTATGGAGCATCACAGTGTGATGGTTCATCAGACTGGCAGATGTGACGGAGCTTTGTAAACCTCAGGACGGACGCTGCGGAGTGAGAACGGTACTCTCTATTCTAGCAGGTGGGGTTAATCTGAAGGGGCGGAAATAAACAACTGTACATCTTTGTAAGAGTGCATAAGAACGAGCCTCTCTGGTCGAAAATGTATCTGAACTCTTCTGGCGAAACAAAGAGAACAATGAAGAATACACACCGACGTTGGAATCAGCCAAGGTCGAATGTCTTTCCAGACCTAAACATAATCTCCCCTCATGTGCTTCGTCTCTCCGGCTGCTGCTCAGATCCCTTTGCAGACTTTTGGAAGGTCGTTTCGGGAGGCGGCAGTGTTGTGGTATAGAAAACCAACCATCATCCAATATGACTGAGCACGGTAACCTGACTCCCGGGAAACGCAAGAAACATGACCTTGCAGATGCCCTCCTGAAAATATCGTTAGCTTCGGATATATAGGGTTACATATAGATCTTGTTGCCTTGAAGGACACAAGTGATTAGTCACTGGTGTAAGTCTATTATGTCACTAAAATACCTTCGGTTTCAGATTATTCATGGAGCAGTGAGCACAAAGTCATCCATTTTCTATACCCTGTCCATTTAAGGGTAAACTGGAGCTGCTGCTCTCTTAAAATAGACGAGAAGCAGGGTACATCAGGCTCATAAAGGGAAACACATAATCCCACCTATTAACGATTGAGAATCTCCAAATATCAAACAAGTATGTCATTTGATACTCACATTTACACCTCTGAGTGCAAGTCGTTGTATCTGAAATGTAGGTTTTTGCACTGCACATAAAGGAAGAACATGCAGACTTGACACTGAAGGGCTTCAGCCTTGCTTTGACATTAGGAACCTGCAAGACGGACGAGGACGGGCCATGACGGAGGTTGTGGATGTCTGGTCGAGGGTGGAGAAGCGGGAGAAGTTTCCGAGGCAGCACAAAATAAACTGATTGCGATCAATTGCAGAGACAGGTCCATTATCCCTGAAACAGCAAGCTGGCACTCACTCCTAATGACATCTCATCACCCCCCCCACCCCCTTCACCGAGAAGGAGCCGCGGCCAAAAAAGAGGCTGTAATATCCCTCAAAGGCCTGAATCTGCGTAAAAAGAACAGCCGCTGTCATCAAGTCGCGTCTGAGTGCACGGAACTGCTCATGGCTGCTGCCGTTCGATGCACCAGGAAGCGTGGAGGCGGGGAGGAAAACATCGCCGGGAGACGGGGTCATTAAATATTTGTAAAACTTGTGTCTTAAAGGCGTTCCATGCATTGCGCTTGTTTGTAGACACCGGTGGAAACCGAAGGTGTTGCAGCAGCTAAAAGGAAAGGGGGAAAAAAAACATCATAGAATTGATCACAGCCTCCTCAGTCACGCGTTCATGCAAAACAGCTCGCTCTGCTTTGGAAGCAATTTGAGGTTCAGCGTCGCTCTTCAGGATTCACACAAAGATCGAACAATCTTGGGATTGGAAAACAACCGGCTCTGCCGCCTGACCCACGACTGACCACATGGAGCGATTATTCAATTCTATTTGCACTAATACGTTTTAGATTTTTCTCTTAACACTTTATAAGGCATCTATTAGAATATATTTTAATAGGAATTTTACAATTCTCAAATTAAAGGTTTTTCTTTACCTTCGTGACTTCTTAAACTTAATAAATGCTATTTTAGGCAATCGATATATTAAAAAAGAATGAATTTCAAAGGTTAAGATTGACCAAAATCATACTCATCTAAGAATTTATATTTAAAAATAAAATTTCTTGATTATTAAAGTCTAACAATTAAAGTTGTGTTGTTTTTTGGTTGTTTTTTTTTTTTGCACAAACATGCATTTTGTGTGCACAAACATGCATTTATCCAAAGAAAATCCTTTTTGCAAACCTCAACCACAGTCCAACATTATCTGATGGAAAGCCGGCTGAGTGACCCAATAAACACAATGGGGGAATAGGAATTTCATAGAGAACCTCTTCTGCTTTATCAAACTGTGTATATCACGTATCCGACGTTGCAGTCTGATTGTGAACCCAGTGAACATGTCAGATATCGTATTTACCCACATGTGAAGTTAATCCTGGGATTGGACCAGATCCCCGCGAGCTGACACCAATTTCTTTGAGAGTAATCTGCTCCCGGCACGGTGGCAGCTGGCAAGATGAGGCTGGAGTCAAATTACAAGCATTTGGGATTGGAAAGTGGAATTGAAAAAATATAAAAGCAGGGAGGGGCGGGGGGGGGGCATCTTGAAGAGAGAGAACACTCTGGACACGATTAACCCTTTCACGTCCATAAAGTCACACCTGACAGGTTTTCACATGCATGTTTCCTCACGACAACGATCACGATCTTGAATATTCAAACAATTACCAGAAAGCAGAGAATATCTTTTAGAGTAGCTTGTATAATGTTTAGATTATTCCACAGCAGGCCACAAGCCAACACGTGGAATGATGTTCATTAGTTTTGCTTTCATGTGTTGAGCTCATCTTGAAATGTGTCATCAGAGCAAAGCGAGCCTCGTGCCATGACTCATGCCGTCTTTGTTTTTAAGACACGAGCTGCAACTACTTGTTTTTGCACTTCTGTCTCAGAAAATACTCAAGTTAGTTGAAGATAAAGGTGATTTTTTTTTTTAATTCTCCAAGAAAAAAGTCTGATAATGTATCTTTTGATTCAGGAATGGATGAAGACTGATGGTGTGTAACCTCAGAGGACGCAGAGACAAATAGCCGCTTTGACACAGTTAACGTCACTTTTGTTTGATTTATATCGCATGAAAGTTGAAGGCAGAGGCGGACATAAAGAATTGAAGTATTAGTTTTGAGTATTTTCACGAGTATTTTTCAAAGTGTGTAGTTTTGCCTATGAAATCTATCCAACTGCTTTCAAAATCACAAGTTACAACTTTTCAATTCTAATGTGCATTCAAACATTTTGATCAGCATTTTTGGAGCTAACTATTTTACTTTTATCTTTTTATTGATTATATATTTTCTAAACACTAATTAAGTTAGTTTTTATCGTAGTGACTATTTACAGCCAGTAAAAAATGAAATTCTGCATCATAAAATTGGTTTCATGATGCAGAATTGGCAAATTTGACATGATGCTTATTTAATTCCAGAGTTTATGATTTAAAAAAATAAAAGATTAAAAACAATTCAACAAATACATAAAAGTGGAACTTGTCAAAGTGGAACTTTAGCGTCAGCCACCCCAGCTGAGGCTAAAAGGCTAGATGCCACCAGCAGAGACTCATATAACTTTATAGGAGTGGCATCCTTACTTTATCCGCAAGGTGACAGCAAACTGAGGAGGAGGAGGAGGAGGAGGAGGAGGAGGAGGAGGAGGAAGAAGGCTGTGAGTAAACAGTCTGCACTTTAAAAAGTTTGTATCCGAAATGTATTGATCTGAAAGACACGACGCCTGAGGTCATAAGAGGTTTGTGTTTGTCTATAATGCAGAAAGGGAGATGCATCAGTACTGAGACTTGCATGCATTAACCTGTCAAAATAAAGGTTGTATCACTTCTTCACTCAATATAGTGGGAGGAAAATGGGAGAGGAATTTTATGACATTGGCCGAGTCTTTTTCTTTTTCTTTTTAAATGGCGGTTGTTGCAACTTAGTTGAAACAAAAAGAAAAATTGCTTTGAAATATCAAGTCTTAAATATTGTCTCCTATATTACATCCAAATGAAATATTATTCAAATGTGATTTAAGGTTTCGGTGAGATTTGATCATGAAAGTGCCATTTTATACACCAAAGTGCAATAAACTAATAACCAGGGTAGAAATGAGCTATTTACATTAAAAATTACATTAAAGAAGCAGGCTGTGATTAGTCCCCACATTACATCATGTGTGTGTCAGCTACACAGTCACTTTCCACCATGACTTAAAGTACAGCTATATAATACAATTTTCTTTAGTTTGTGCCAATAAAAGCAACATTTTTAGGGCAGATAAAATCTGACCTCGAGTGCACATTGTGCAATGTAAAAGGAACCCAGCTGTAATTCCCGCAGTCGCTCTCCGGTCACCTGCTGTTTTTCTGCACATTGTAAAAAGTCAGCAGTTGTACAGACGGAGTGCACGCTCCCTCCTGGAACACATTTGTAGTGGCGTCCTCGGTTGTACTCGTGAAAAGTGACAGAAATAGCTGAGGAGCGTCGAGGATGAAACCGGAGACGACACTTTGGAATCCTTCCTTTCCATTCTCACCTCCGTCTATTAGCAGGCTATCCGGCGAGTGGTTGTGCTGGAGGAGCGCTCCTCTAAGTGGTGGAAGCAAAACCTTCCAAGTCTTCACCTTACAAACAGCACGATATAGTAGTTGCCATTAAAACCGCTGCCACATTTGAAAGGAGCCATAAAGTCTTGAACGAGGGATTTTCTTGCTTGAGAGAAAAAGTCCAGCTCCATATTTCCTCTTCTGCATAATTACTTTGACTGCAGACAGGGAATAAAATGCATCTCCTCCGCAGAGTGATTAAGGCGACTTCGGCAGCAGACCGGACAGAAGAAGACACCATAATAAAATCTCTCTCATACCGGAGCATCAAACTCACCCGATTGACTCTAAAACTCACTTTTTATTTGTTTACAAAATCATGGTAACGTTTATCAAGTTTGTGCTTCGGCCTACAACCCATGTACGACTCACCTGCGCTGCACATCCCAACAAATGCATGTCCTTTACATACATGCAGCGTCATTAAACAGTGCTTGTTATACACGGGGCTATTCTTTTCTCTGCTGTCCCCTTATCAAACAGTACTTGGTGTTTCCTCCCCCTCACCCACTCACACTCGTTCACGGCTCTTGAGCCCGTTGCAGTTTAATGACAGACTCTAAGATGTGGGAGCTTTCGGCCCTCTGTCCTGAATAGCATGTGGGTCAAGCCCGTAGATTAGAAATCTTGGAGCAGCTACAGAGAGACAGAGAGAGCAGATTTACTGACATGGCCATCGTGGAGTAATGCCTCTAATGGAGGGATGCATGTGCATGTTAATCTGCTATCAGACAAAGAAGCTTTATAATCAATCATTGACAATGCATAATTGATGCTGGCCACTCTGGGAAGGTTTTGAGTGCAACAGAACTTGGGAAAACAAAAGATGGAGAGAACTGAAGTGCATGTGATTTTTTTTTTTTTTAAACAAAACATCTGGATTTACAGTTTGATTTTGGTAACAAAAAGTTATGTATGAAGGCAAAGGTTGGGGAAAAATGTCATTTCTTCCAACTCACAACCTGTAAAATGACGTCTATCACAGAATGCTTAATTTCTTGACATGTTTGAGAAGTAGTCATGATAGTGTATCACTAAACAGCTATTTTATAAGTAGATGTCAAACATAATGAAGACAGATTATAATTCTAAATTAAATAAACTGGAGTATAACAGCTCCCGGAGTTGCAGGACCACATATGGAGATTCATCTGACTTTTCGCTTCATACTGGAAGTTCACCATTTAACCAAACATTATAACTTTGTGTGTGGCAAAGTATCTGCAGTGAGAGTTTAGAGTTGACCGGGTGACTTTTTCTATCAAATATTATTTCAAATTATGGGCACACTCAAGTGTGATTTCTGATTTATGTTGACTTTTTGTGTTTTGTTACTTGCACCTCTGCATATCCCCATGCATGGTGCCTGTACGTCACCAAAATACAGCAATAGGTTAAAAAACAGAGGCATCCTGACCCGTATTTCCTAATCACACGTATATTTAAGGCCACAAAATATCGTTTTCTTGGGGATTACTGTTTTCTTGTCGTAAGAACCTGCATTCCCGCATAGGTAGCAAACTCCTTCAGTGGATTAGAGCTATACTGTCCAAACAGCCGAGGAATGTTTTTCTTTTAAATCATTGTTTCTATTACGGGGTCATTTTGGGAATCCTTGCTGTGGAGGCTGGTGCACGGTTTATAAATAGGTCCAAAATGTCAATACAGGTCTGTGTAAAGGCTGAGGGGGATATAGGCTACAGAGGCAGTAGGGATTATCACCACCCCCCCCCCCCCCCCCCCCCCCCCCCCTTAAAACGATAGTGAACTGCAGGCCTTATATGGGATAAATCGATGAGATATTTAAAAAAGATAATAATAATAATCCAAAAACCCTCCAACAGCGCAGGGGGCAGCAACTTTTCGGCAAAAAAAAAGAAAAAAACGCAGGCACAAACTGTGCTGCACAAAGTGAGAGCATGACTGGAATAAATGTAACTCTCTGCGTGAACTCTGCAGGCTGTAATTACACTGGATGGCCAAAGTCATCATGTTTTAGTCCCTGGAAGCTCCGGGCCGGCTGCAGGCTGCAGGCTGCGCGGCTGCGGGCTGCGCGATGCGGGATGCGGGATGCAGCATCACGGAGCAGTGCGGTGCGCCAACCCTCCGCATCGGACAGCATCCGGAAAAAAAATAACCTCACACAGCTGTAAATACACCTTCACATTGTCCATGGGCCATTGCTGCATCCCAAAACAACAACAACATCAACAAAACAAAAAAAAAAAACACGTTTACGCACGCAGGCTGAAATCATCTGAGCTTATCCATATTTTAACAGGTGCAGTGAACAAAACATGCAGAATCATAAAACACCGCAACCTGTGTTTTTTTTTTCTCTTTTGTTTTGTGTTTTTTTTTGTTTTGTTTTCACCAAACAGTTTTATTTACATTACCTGAAGAGGACTTGAAGTGAAAGCAAACAGCTTGCACCGCAGCCAAGTTGCGCGCCTGATAAAGACAATTTAATGTTGACATATACGGTGAGCCAAGTTGGGAATGGTCTGCACAAATAAACGCGCTCGTGCGAATGAATAGTAACGTGTCGGCTCCGTGTCGCTGAGTCAGCTCTTTAAAACCCGCCATGAATCATCCTCTGCGGTGTTTTACCTTCAGACGGAGCTCTGCGGCGTCTCCCTCAAGCTCACAGGCCGGCTGATGAGGCGCATCCCCCGGTGTGATCGTCCTGGATGTCTCGGTGGCTGTCTACGGCTCTCTCTCTCTCTCTCTCTCTCTCTCGAAATTGACACATTTTCCTTCACTGCAGCAGCTCAGGCTCACTCTTCGTGCATCTCTGCTTAACCCTTTGTGCGCCGGACCGGAGGGGGTTTCTCTGTCAGTCAGCCTCCATCTGCATGTGTCGGTTTAAAACCTCGGAATAATCACACACACACACACACACACACACACACACACACACACACACACACACACACACACACACACACACACACACACACACACACACACACACACACACACACACACACACACTACCCAGGGTTGTCAAACATATGGCCCGCGGCCCGCCAGGATGGTCCTTGTGAAAAGTGGGACGACAAAGACAATATCAACTTTTCCTCGAGTTTAAGTGAAAGAAAGAAAGAAAGAAAGAAAGAGTGCCTGGGAGTCAAGTGGAGACATCAGCAAGGAAACTGTAAAAAAAACATCATTAGCATCAGAGGTAACATGATTTGTTAATCAGAATCGACAAATAAAAGACAATTTTTTTTCTTTCACCACTGGGAGGCAGTTGTTTTTTTTTGTTTTGTTTGATACCTCAAAAACATCAAGATGGATTGCGATCAAATTTGGCAGACTAACAGATAATACGTAAAGGAATAAGTAATTGTGGTAAAGATCTGGGTCATATTTTGGATCTAAGATGTGAACAAAAAGTAGTTTTTCTTTTAATATATATATTTAATATATACAAATAAAAATGTTTAATCCCCTGGTGGCAGTAAGTTATGTTGAAATTATTAAAAACAACTCTTTAAGATTGTGGAAACTGTGAAGTATGAAAATGAAGCGACACAGGTATGAAGCTCATGAATAGGTTGAACTTCTGAGTATAGCTGAAGGACATTGAATTCCTAGAAAGCAAACATATTGTTCAAACGACCATTGTTCCTCACTCATGCGGAGGCTTTTGATCTTATAAGGAATGTACAGGATTTACATGTTGTTTTCCTGCACTTCTGGACTTTGCTGGTCGCCATGTTTGTTCTTGGGTGAGAACAGACACACCGGCGCTAATAATAGTGTATTTCTTGTTGATAAACTGCACAATAACAGGAATATTGTGCTAAACAATTAAAGCAGATGATGTGATGCAAAACAAGATGCAGCCGAGATGGTGACATCCATTGTGTGGTGGTCGAAGCCCTTCTGAACAAGCCTTGAGCGATCAATCACTTGGCGATTGGAGCAACTTTATTGGATCATTAGATCGTTACTGTAATCTTATCTGTATGCTCGGGCGCTTCATCGACCAGATGCAACTCATACTGGACATTAAAGGGAGATGATGCCGAAAAGCCTCATGAAGTTGAGAGGCGGGAGCTCGCACACAGTGGCACAGTGAGACGTCCGGAGCCGGGCAATTCCTCCACGATGAGCAAGAGTCCACACTGGTTCAAGAAATATTGAATTTCTCTGATGCGCTTGCAGAAAAGTAGCACTTATGGTGACGAGAAAAGCTGAAACCAGACAGATTGAGATCTATGGGTCAAAAAAAAAACTAAGAAAAAGGAGCATAATTGTATTAATGGATTCTGCAAGAAAAACTAGAATGTAAAGCATCTCATCTAAAACTTCCCTAAACGGCGGTGTCTTGTTTAAAAAAATTTTTTTTTAAATGCAGTAAGAACATGCAAACACCACACAAAAACAGCTATTGGCTTTGAATCAGGAACACGCTGTGTGAACCACTACCCACAATTCACACATGATCTCTATTAACCCTTTCACATCCTTGCAATCCACCTGCACTTGCATATACTGAACTTACTAAACCTCTTTTTTTTAATCAAGACACCAAACTTTAGATGGCTAATTTCCAAGCTGCTCCACCAAATGATTGAACCTGTGAAGGGCCTGAAGGGACTGATTGGCTGCGTCACGTACCTTCTCAGCGATTCCTTCCATTGAGGCGCGGCTTTCAGCTGGTTGAGCCTCGCTGTATATCAACTTTTCAAGAAGAGGCTGTATAAAGGTTGTCTTACAGTAAATAGTTGGCGTGCAAATTTGTAAGATTCGTGATTTGATCTCCCATCTCAGCCATGTTCACCATCACCGGGGCCTCCGCCAGCTCTTGTATGGTATTGACTGATTTTTGCTCAATTCACCTAAAAATCCACAACAGATTTGATTTGCATACATTCTAAAGCCTCGCTCTCATTATCTCTCTGTCAGACGTTCCCTTGGAAAGACGACAACGGTTGTTCAAGGACAGATCGACTCCCTGTTGGCTCCCGGTTCAGTCTCAACACTCACGAGAAGCTGCAGCGATGACGAACACACACACACGAGCAACTGACTACACACACCAGAAGACTTCAGATTTAGCCTCCAGAGTTCATGATTGGGACAAAATCATCAGCGAAGGGAGCAAATGCAGAGATAAATGTACCTCTTTGTGTTAATTAAGCTCCTATTTGTCTTTTTAATCACACTGGCTGGTGGAGATTAAAAGGCAGGTACAGAATCTCTGTGGGGCTTCTGCTCTTCCTTCTGCTTTTCACTGTAAATACAGTGATCCTCAAATAAATAGTGATTTGTGACGTAACTGCAATTTAATCCAAAGATCTTCACATTCCTGCACGAGTGTGAAATAAAACTGATCTCCATCGACATGCTTGATCTACTGATATTCTGTTTCATACTAACATGTTAAACGCGATCAACAACTCTGTGGCGGCCAATTACATGTGTGAAAAAGACGTCTCCTGTTCCCCGAACCACAATCTGAGCCCGGTGAGTCGTCAGCTTGGAATGTGACCAAAACCATTAAGGAAGAAAAAAACAAAAAAACAAATCCATTTGATGGAATAACCTGGTCATTCAGTATATTTAGGTAGTCAGCTGCCCTCATGTTTTGGGCATAATGTTGGCACCGCCCACAAAGGCTTGAAGATCCTTCCAGTTTTTAACAACGCATTTGGACACTCATTTATCAAATTTGAGCAGTTTTTGCAAACTCCTTGGATATTTTCTCTGCATGATGCATGCCGATGATTTGAACCTTCTCAAACATCTTTTCCATGCACTGCATCTTTCCACGTGGTTGGTCAACAAGTGAGACACTCCTGTATCAGTTGGGGTTAAATAACTTGCTGCCAGCTGAAAGATAATCGCCTACGTAGCGATTATCCAATCGGAGGCTCTTACTTATTTGCACCTGAGAGTGCACCTTGGGAGAAAAGTGTATTTCCTTATATTCTTTATCTTTGTGTTTATGAGCCACTTGTTGATTTTCCTTTTGTTCTGTTCCAAGTATTTGTGAATGAGATGATTAATAAAGAATTTTCACTTCATTCTTCAGTGTAAAGAGCGAGATGAATGTTTTTGGCGAGCAAAACTCTGACGTGTTACTATTTTAATGTCTTTTCAACCACCGATATATAAATATAAGGAAGTTTGAGAAGACTCGGACAGTTTCACATTGTCTTTAAGCAGATTTTACTTCCAGGACCTGGACCCATTTTGACTGGCGTTTTCAGTACATTCAGAAAGTATTTGTACCCACTTTACGTTCCTCTACTTTTTTTTTTTTTTTTTAAACTTCATCCGACTACAGGTGAAGAATTGAAACACCCTGAACAGGTCGCGTTTTTCCTCATTCAGGTGCTCATTCAAAACGAGATCTACAATTAAAAAAAACAACCCAAAAACATGTTTCCATGGATTTTTAGAGTTTTAGCATAAAGATACAAAAAAACAAAAAAAACAAAACAACCCCAAAAAAATTGAAGGGTGAGTGAATTCTTTCTAGAAACATCTGTCACAGTGTTGATGAGTTGGACGTCAAATAAACACACTGACAAATGATTGGACATGAAAGCGGACTGCATTCCTGCTTTTTAGTTGTTTTGCTTACAAAAAAAAAAACCCAAACAAAAAAAAAACAAACAAAAAAAAAAAACACATTTCTTGTTTGTGCAGTAAATCTTTTCTAATACTGATAACATAACATATAAAGCAATAAAGGAATGGAAAGTTTCCGTTATTTTGCATATACCCTGTTTGCATACCTGTGTGAGTAAGAAAAACAGGTAAACACCAGCTTGAAAATAGATCATTCAGTGCAAGTTTGGACACCTTTCACCTCCGTGCACAGACACCAAAAACATCGGGGTGGGGGGGGGACTCAATTAATTTCTGTTTTTTTTTTCTTTTCTTTTCTTTTTTAATTACAGTATCGAAGCATAGATGCAATACTTGTGAAAAAGGTAGAAAAATCACCCAAGTCTTTCTCAATAACTTAAACCTCTCTGGCCGAAGCGCTGGGGTCGGCTCACACAACAGAAACGTTCAAATTCAGTGAAATCAAAAGACAAGTTGGACTCGTGTCGCTGAAATAAAAGTGCGTCTCCTTTTCGACTTTTAACTCGTTCAAACAAACAAAAACAAAAAAAAGAAAAAAGAAAAAAGAAAAAAAAAAAGAGAGCGAAATACACAGAGGATGCAAGTGGCTTATGTTACTTTTCCTTCCACCCTTCTCCACAGGGTTTCTGCAAGCAGGTTTCATGAAACTTCACAAGTTCCACCGTTTGATCGACAAACAATAAGCTGAGTTATAGTTGGTAAAAAAACAAAACAAAAAACAAAAAACAAAAAAAAAAATTATAATAACAATAACAATAATTACAAAGACAGTAATAACGAGAAATGTAAGTAATAAACACAGTCCTGTACAGTCAGGCTCGTCTCGGGATCGACCGCAGCCACGCGGATCCTTTAATGCGCTGCTCGTCGGCAGCCTGACGGACGCGCCGGCTGAAGAAAAGTGGCCAACGTGTCGTCCCTCCTTTTCAACTCCCAACTCCTCTCAGCTGCCCTCAGCCATGGTTCTAGTGGAAAAAGCCTTTTCCATTCTGCCTCCTTCTGCTGCCAAAGGAAAACACACACACACACACACACACACACACACACACACACACACACACACACACACACACACACACACACACACACACACACACACACACACACACACACACACACACACACACACACACACACACACACACACACACACACACACACACACACACACACACACACAGAGGGAAATGTTACTGTCGAGCGGCGTCGACACGGGTGACAGAGCCCCAGCGCTTTCAGAGATGATCGTTTTCGCCTATTTCCGCGGAGCGTTTTTAAAAAGTTGTGTTTTCAGTGGCTCTGAAACACAATCAAAGTTTCGCGCTTTCACTTGGAAACGTCGTCGCGTTAACGGGGCCTTAGAAATCAAGAGGATCGACACGTACGTCTCACCTTTTAAACAGAGACATTAACATGGATTTATTTTGAAACAAATTATTCTGTTTTACAATTCTTAGTGTTAGAGCCTCATTCACCGATTGATTTCAATCTGTCCTGTCACATCAGTCACATTTTATTCAATCCTTTCAATCTATTCAATTAATGTATCTACATTTACTTGTAACTACTAATAAAGTAACAAGTGTTTCTTCTGTCGTTTCTGGTTCTTGACACATTAAGCATTCCAAATAAATTGAGAGATGGGTATTTTTAGACATGTCTTTTTGTACGCGCCGCACTTGCACGTGTTTTATATTAAAGTTTGATTGACTGACGTTTCAGCCCATCTTTCATGAATCCTTTTGTATTCAGTGTTTGTCTGCTTAAACCTCTTGATCGCCTCAATAAAAAGTTCCTCTTGAGCGCAGCTCCAGCCAGTTGGTGTTTGTCGAAGTTAATTCCTCCGCCTCCTTTCTGTGTTTCTCTGAATTAGAATCCATTTGATTATATATTCCCTTGGTCTACTTGTCTTCTCTCTCGGATCTTTGTTCTGTTGTTCTCTCGGTCAGAAACGATGACCCTTCACTCAAATGGAAAACCTGAACATGACGCCAAGTTTAACTTCGAGCCCCGACGTTGCCTCATCGGGTCACCTGAGCCTGCAGGGTTTCCGCAAGGAAAACGACCACCGCAGAGGAAACCAAACAAACCAAAGAGGAGTTGTTCTGAGAAGCCGGTCTCACCTCACTGGGGTTTCTTTGTTGTTTTTTTTTGCAGCGGAGGCCGTTCAGTCCAGTTCGTGCACCTCGTCCTGGAACGAGGCCGAGGCTCGCGCCGCTTCGCTCACCCGTTTGGCCATAATGTCCCACTGTGGAGTCAGGCCTTTGGATTTAGTGCCTGCAAGGAAGAGGAGAAGACATGATGATGGAGGCATGGAACAGAAAACACAAACGTGACCTCCTCTGAAGAGTACAGTCCTTCTGCCCCCTGGTGGCTTCACGGAGTACTTTTTGTGATGCATGCTGAGGATAAGGAAGCACAAAGAAAGGAACTTATTTTTCTTTTGATCATTTTGAGCCAATAATCATAATCCGAGGACGACAATAATCTGTCCTACAACTAAAGAGTCGTCATCCTCTAAATATCACCATGGCTCACAATGGAATGTGGTCACAATGATATAATGAAGTAATAGTATGCCAGGACTTTAAACAGTTTTCCAGTGAAAATTTTAATAGATCTGACGTTGACAGCACGGCGATGTTTCTGAATGTCTGACAGTCAAATTAAGTTGTCGTTTCTTCATGAGAATGTCTCCAGTTTAGAGTCTTGGTTTGTGTGTGGAGTTTGCATGTTCTCCCTGCGTGTGCAAACGTTTCCTCCCTCGGCCCAAAAACAATCATGCGAGTTGAACTGGTGACTAATTGTCCTTGTGTGTACATATGAGCGTGTATGTGTGTGCGTGTGTGTGCGTTTACCCTGTGATGGGTATATATATATATAATGGCGTACAATAACTTCATCCACCGTCAGCAGGGACTGTCTGAGGACCCGTTTCCATGACAACAATCGATTAGAAACGGCATAGTTTTTGCATTTATGCTTCAGGAAGATTTGACGTTTAGACAAGATTTGGAAAGAAAAAGAAAAAGAAGACGAAAAAAAGCAGATTGTGGTGCTGAAAACGCTGTAGTTTGTATGTCAGACCACTAGTTGATGCTGTGTTGCTGCTTTTTTATGATACAACCACCTGCATGTGCACACAGTGAACAGTGCAATCTCAACACTGAAGCGCCTATAACCTGTCTGTTCGTGGTTCTGTCCCCCCCGCGCTCTCTGGTGATCTGGATGACGGTGTCGTAAAGGTGCATTTTGTGGCGTGAACAAACAAGTTCCTGTCTTTCACTTGAAAACAGAATAGATGGATGGACGACTTTCTTTCTTTCTTTTTTTTTTAAAACATAATTTCACTCTTCGCCTCCTTTAGCGTGTGAGAGTGGACTGAAATGTTAAACCCGCAGGTTGGACAGCTACACAATGAGCTGCGTGAACCCGAGGAGAGCAGCTCGGCCGGGCAGTCGTTCTCTGAGCCCATCACTGCGAGCCAACTCTTTGACACTCGTTATTCATGATGGCTGCTTTTTACCTTGAGCGCCGCGCTGGCAGAGTAAGCGGGAGGCAAAAAAAAAAAAAAGGCCTTAATTCTGAGCGAATCGGGAGGAGCCCGATATCAATGAAGACGACTGCGGAGCGAACACCGATCTGTCAATGTGGAGCTGTAATTACACAGCAGACTCCCCATTTAATTAGCAGGACAAAGGAAAGACACATTATCTGAAAGTAATATTAAGAAAAAATTTCCTATCATTTGGTTAATTAAAGAGATGAATAACTCTAAGTCAGCAAGTGCGAAGGTGAACAATTTTTTAGATAAAAAAAAAAAAAAAATCAAATAAAAACTCCTTATCTTCGTGCCTGTCTGATTTCAAACTCAGATCTCCTCCTGGTGTGTTATCCCAGCCCGGGCCTGAGGTGGACTCACAGACCGGTGGAGATGCGCTCCCTCAGGATACACTTACCCAGCCCTCCACCACCTCCTCCTCCTCCTCTCCGCTGTTACCATGACAACATAGACCGTAGCCTCCAGCTACAGCACAAGGCCGATCCGATCCTCCCGCAGTCTCTCTGCCTCTCCTTCTCCTCTCCCGTCTTTCTCTGGCGTGCTCTCCCTTCTCTTGATCTCTCAGTCTGTCTCTACCCCTTGCTCATTGCACGGGGGAGCGCGAAAGTGGGACGTAACCCAAAAAAAAAAAAAAAAAAATATGAGCCCCGCACAAACTCTTAACCCTTCGGCGGTGGGTCTCGCCTGCGAGCCGCAGACACCGAGCGGAAAGAGCTGCGAAGCTCTTTTACATTCCCCCAATTAAATATTCAAATCGTCTCGGCTGAACATCATTGAGAAGGAATATTAAAGTTTCACGTTTACTTGTGATGTCAGGCATTTCGGTGTTTGCGAAGACAGTTAAAACAATGAAAACAATGTTACTCTGATTTAAAAAACAACAACAAAAATGAATCACGTTGACATTTCTTGAAAAGGGTGACTGCATTCAAATTGAGGATTCCGAGCGTGTGCCGCTCACCGTCCAGCCCGTTGTGCTGTTCATAGGAGCGTTTGCCCAGTATGGTGGGCGAGCCGTTGTTGAGGATGGGGGAGGACTTTATGGGCGTCAGGCTGGCGGAGGAGATGGACGGTCCACGGGGTGGGGGGTCGGGCTTGGCTGGACGAGGATGTGCTTCTGAACACAGAAACGGAGGTGGAAAGAGAGACAAAGAAGACGATGAGAGAGGGTAACCAAAAAAACGCAGACAAGGACACAAAGGAGCAAATAGAAAAGAGTGCAAAAAAAAAAAAAAAAAAAAGTCTTGATGTGTTACTTCCACAACGGAACAAGACATCAGTCACAGAACTCAAAAACAAAGCTGTCGGGTGGAATCTTAACATTGACCTGCATGCTTCTGCAGGTGCCACATTAACCGGATCTTTCTGCTACTAGACAAAACTTTTCTTCAAGAAAAAGGGCCAAAAACGTGGGGTTTAATATTTAGCTTGTAACTGAATTTTGAGATTTGCCGGAAAAATCGGCCCGGACCGATCAAACTGTGTGGGTGAGAAGCAGCACGGGGTCCCGGACGGTGTCGCTAAAATGCTGCATCTCGAACGTTTTTGCATTGGAAGGGAGAACGGGAAAGAGTGTGAGCGCGACAATAGTTGCATTGGGGGGGATGGATCTATTTTTTTTTCTCTTTCTTTCTTTTACCAGCATGCATAAGTAGAGGGTAAACGTCATGTCAATGTAATAAACACAAGTTTAAATGATAATTAAGAAAGCTCTGGTCCAAAACCACAACAAAACATCAAATCTCAGACAGCAAACGGCTCCCTGCACAACAGACGTTCCTGTCGTGAGTGTCCCAAACACGCTGCATCCTGACGTCCCGTTACCTAAATATCGAACCACAGACTCCAGAGGTTTGCGGTCCACGGGCTTCAGCGGTGAAGGCTTTTTCGGCTTGTCTGGTAACCGCAGGGCGCCTGCAGAAAACGGGAGGGAAGACACACATATTTACGAGAGTCGCTTGAGCTGCAGACGGTTTGCCACAGGAAATCACTGCGACTTCTCACTGCAGGCCGAGTTTTTACACCAAGAGGCCATTGCTCCCGTGACAAGGATTGGAACCCTGATCCCCCAACACATCACTCTATCTGCGCGCAACAGCGGAAATGGTGTAAATGTCACTCCCTTCATACTTCCGTGTGAGGAATGAGTGTTTGGCAATCAATCCACCAGAGGGCGCAACTGGTCAACTGCCTTCAAGTAGAGTACAGTTCTTTTTATATAGAAAAAGAAACTCAATCATTATAGTAACTAAAATAACAATGAGCGAAGAGGTTGCACTGTGACAAAATAAAAATAACGATAATAACAATCCAGACTGAGCCAAACAAGACTTCTACATTTCCTTCTTACATTCTGCTTTGATGGCTGCTGTGTTGACGGGGAGGTAGGGGTGCCGGGCCAAATATCGAGGCCGGATGATCTCCTGGCAGAGGCGACGTGCCACCCGCGTCAAGGTGGTGGTCTGCAGGTAGAACGCCTGCCGGGTCTTTACTGCAAACTTGGGGCTGCCGCTGTGCCTCAGGGGCAGGCCGTGAGGGCTCTGCAGGAACAGACACATGCACACTGCGTCTATGATGGGAGCTTGAGACTTGACATTATGATCACACAGCAAAAAAAAACAAAACATCTGGACTGGATCGATGTCTGGAATGGATCCGTTGATACCAGAAGGAAAAGTGGAGCCACCTGGAACGATTCCCAAAACAAACCAACCTTTTAACACTGCTCAGACTAACGTGAGCCTCAGAAGTCAATGTAATGGCTCCCAATTAACTTCAGTGCTGATCAATAAGATTCCGTCATCCGACTGTCAACCAGAGTACTTAAACTGATTTTTCTGCATACGCCATGAATGTGTAGCACCGTATTTTACTGTGTGTTAGCAAACTCTTTGCAACCTTCAAATAACTTCCAATTCTACATGGGTGCTGGCACAGTGTGAAGACTTTACTACCGATAGAGCGGGTTAAAGGAAACATTGGGCAACAAATATAAATCCTATATTTCCGTAGCTTGGATCCAGTAGTATTTGCAATAAGTCAAAACACGGCTTCTAAGAAATAGTTATTCTCTAAAAGTGTGCATTATTGTCTCTTTTTTTCCAAAGCCAGCTTTAAAAAAGCTTTAAAAATTGGAATTTAAATTCATGTCATAATTTTGCACCATCTTCAGGCCAGACTGAAAAACATCCATCAGCATGAACATTTTCTCTTTAAAAACAGCGAAAGAAAATCACAGTTTAACACAAATATATCAAAAACCAACTGAATAAGCTGAACATTCCTCAAATAAAATACATACCAGTGTAGCTTCATTCTATATTTGTCCCAAATATTGTAATATTTCAAAGGCTTTAAAACGCCACAGATATTGAGGTGCTCCAGCAGTGTGTTTTAAAGCATGGCCTCGTACCAGGCTGCTGCGGTTGGGTCCGGGACGCTCGCCGTCCAGCCTCGTCGGCATCTTCAGGCCGCCGTACTTCTTCCAGTAGGTCCAGCAGGAGGCACACAGGCGACACTGCATGTTGGGCGGTCCCCACGAGTACCACTGGTAGGAGCTGCTGGCTGCGTTGGATGGACACAGAAAAATAAGATATATAGTGGACCAAGGAAGAAGAAAAAAAACAAAAAAAAAAACTTGCAAGAGCAACAATCTTGTCAGATGTAATATGTATATATAAAAGATAATTTTGTAAGCCACCGTCTCTCTGCCTTTTTGCCTCATTTATACATTTTACAAGTGACTGTGAGCTTCCGGCAGGTAAAAATACCAGCACAATAACACAATGGGTGCATTTAGCCCCACACAGAGTATTGTCGAGGAGAAAAAGTCTTAATTGGACAGGGGACTGAATCAGATTACATTTGTCTTTTCTAACTAATACATGGATGATGATTATATTGTTAAACTGTTCTGCTAAATCAAATAAAAAGCTGATACTTTTTGCTTCTGCTACACATGTTTTATGACGACACACTGGGATGTGGTACATCATTAAATAACTTACAAAGAGTTAAAATTTTTATATGTGTGACAGAAATGAGAACCATGTTTAATTCAGAGTTTCTGGCTTAGTGTTTTGCTGATGACGACAAGATTGAAATTTTAAACTTAGTTAGGTGGATAAAGCGATGTAGAAGATGGATAGATGGGTAGATGGACAGCCTTGTTGCCTTTACTGCTTTGAGATATTAAACATCCATGGAGCCCAATCATTAACAAGTATGCATCGTATGCAAGCACAGCTTATAGCTGTGTCGTATTCATAGGATTGTAAATCACACTTTTGAGCAAGACGAAAAGTCAGAACTTGTAAATGGTGTGCTTTTACTTCATGCACAAATAGTGGAGTCCACAAGCAGTGGCGTCTTCTAAAGATGAGAGCACCTGTGAATGCCAAAGCAATTATTCCGCATCCATGAGGTGCAGTAGAACAAAGTTCACCGGGATCTTGCTGAATCACCATGTTGAGACTCTTATTTCGGGACACGAAGACACCGCAGGTATTAAAACGCCACCGTTTTACTCGTCTGAGTGACTTACTGTAGCAGCTCTCGCAGGCTCGGCCCAGGCCGGGGGTCGGCACCGAGCCCGGGGGTCCCGGGACCGCAGCGCCCACGGCGCTGGGGGCGACGGCGACAGCGACGGCGACGCCCGTGGCTCCATTGACCAGTGCTGGCTTTACGTTGTTACTCAGCTGGTTCGGGTTTGGCTTGTTACTAAACAGACACGTGAGCAGAGGCAGAGTCAGTGTCGGAGCACTAAGAGAATAGAGTACATTCATCAGCCGGCTGCTGTTGGAGACAGCAGTTTTCCTGAGACTGTACAGGGAGTTGTGCTGAATACTAATACAGTGAAAGGAGAGTCTGTGCGAACAGCAGCAACTTTAATGTACCAGACATGCTACTGCAACTTTCTGAGCCACACTAACTTGTTCAATATTTCATGACTTGTACTAAAATCCATGAATCAAACACAAGATTTCACACAGAAGCTTGATTAAAAGTACTCACTAGTTTGGGATGTAAACCTGCTTCAGTTTGCTTTCTGCTTCAGCTGCTTTTAATCGTTTCTGAAGCGAAAACAGTTTCAGGAGCACGAGGAGAGAGAGAAAAAAAGGAAAGATCCAGGATTAGGCTTAAATAGATGCAAACCACCATGAGATGTCATTCTGGAATCATTTCCATTTGGATGGAAAAAGTTCAGAAACAATTTAGATTTTTATGTAATAAATAAAATCCCTTGAAACTATTTAAATGACCCAGCTAAAAGAAACCAAACTGCTGAGGAAAGACACTGTAAATTAAGAAAATGCAGAGAATTAGAAATCGTTAAAGTTAAATAACACTCATTATTTATTTGATTTGTAAGTCAGACTTGTATAAAAAGAAGTGAAAGCATTATATTCCAGTCACCGACGACATTTAGCATGTGTACTTCTCATAACCATGACTTTTTTTCTTCACATTCAAGCAAACTACCATAAAGAATGTGCTCATATAATATTCATCACAGTGGCCTCCAGGACGTGTACAGTATGGTTTTCCAAACAGACCATATCAATAAGATATTGTGGAAAAAATGAGCTAACTCACTCACTCGTCGCACATTTATGTGATAATTCTAACAACTCTAAAAATCAAAGTAAAACCTGTCTGCTGAATATAAATTCAGATAATGACAGAAAGTGACAGTTTTACTAAACCCCTGCTGGATAATGAAAGCGGTTACCTGCTGTACATATCTATCTGTGGTCTTCCACATGTAGTAATACTCGATGATACTCGTCAGAGACTTCCAGGGAAGCTGCGGGAAGAGAGAAAGGACCAAAAACGGTTACTGGGTCTGAGGTTTATTAAAGCGGTGGCAGTAGATATTCGTAGATTACATCACCAGACGAGGAGCGAAAATCTTGATGGAGGAAAGGAACAGGAAATTAGTCGTGAAACAATTAGCTGATGAAATGATGAAGCGATTCAACGGAAAGGTTATTTGCAATTAACTTGATATTTGAGGAACGGCTTTAATTAACTGCGAAAGTAAGGTCGAGCTCCACCTTCTCAAATTAAAGGATCGGCTGTTTGCCGAACGCTAAATATCAGGTTTTTTTTTTTTTTTTTTAAATGTTTCGTAACCCGAACACAACAATATCTGATCGCTGCTGTGAAAGTGTCTTGTAACACACTAAAGTAGCAACGTCTTCCGTGCGTCTGGACGTTGCAGGGAGTATATCAGAGGCTGAATTGCCACGCTCGCGTTCAGAAGTTTGAAAGGCAAATGAGCTGTCAAGTGCTGGCCCCACCCATGATGGTGGTGTGGTCCCGCTTGAGGAAAAAAAAAAAAGGCCTGAATAGAAAGGAGAGCTTGAAGGCACTGACGGCCGCTGGCCACCAGGTGGAGGAGTGACGCTCGCGGTGAAACGCTCAGCACAAAGAGAGGGAGAATGGTCCACAGGATCCTGCAGCGCCATTCTTCTCCGGCTCAAAGCCCAGAGGAGTGTGAGCAGCGGCAGCAGAAGGGCATCTTTCTGTTGGTTTCTGGCTGTCCTCCACAAGAAAGACAACATGCATCCGAGCGTTCACGCTCCTGACCACGGTTGCTGGCTGCAGCGCCGCTTTACAACACTAGTGCTTATTGTAAAAGTTGCATAAAGGCTGAATCAGCTAAGTCCATATGTGTGGCGCAGGTGCTCAAACTCTGAATCCGAGGTTTGAATTTGAGGTGCGACTAAGAAGAATTGCACAACTCCAATGTAAACATACTGTCCTATACCGGTAAAAATATATTCTATTGAATGCAACTGTCGTAACTCTTCTGCATTTGACAAATATTACACCAACGGCCGATCCGGGTTCAAATCAAAAGATACAGACGGTATTATTTCCCTCTTTCTCCATGGTGTTCAAACTGTGAGGTTACCAAGTTGGTAAACAAAGAGTCTTTCTCCTCCCTGCGGATCATCAGAAGCTCCCTCGTCCCTGCCTCAACGTCTACTTACTCTTGGTAGTGGCTTGTGTTTCCATTTACAACATCTGAAATGATGTGACGATGCAAGTGAGCTGGGTTTGTTGTCCATAAATCTGCTGTATCAGAATCCGAACCGACATGAAGGCCCCTGACTCAGCACCCTCTGTGTACTGACCACGTTTACGCTGACCCACCAAGTAGGTGAGAAGCCAGTGGGTTGATGGATCAGTGCTAAAACAACATTAAATCCTAATTTTTTCCTTCTAATTTTCACTGAGCCGATCCAGGCTGATAATCATCCTCACCTTCAGCAGCACCTAAATAATTAAAATGGAGCAGTGAAATTAGGTTTTTAATGACTCTGGTGATATTATGGGGGAAAATTCGAGAATTTAGTCAAGCTATGAAATGCCTTTGTCTCAACGATTACTGCGTGAATCTTTTGTCTCTTTGAAGTTCTGTTACAAGGCTTATTGTTTCTCTATTTCGTGTCTGTACGTCGCCCCCGTTCACGGTGACCTGGCCGATATGAAAGTGGCAAATAAGCCGCAAACGAATCCCCTGCATGCACCCGGAAGCGGGTCCCTACTCACAAAATCCTGCTGGATGTCGGTGAAGTCTTTGCCGTATTTCTCCAACGCCTCCTCGAACAGGTTGGCCTCCGAGGCGCTCCACTCCTCCATTTCATCCCTGCAGAGGACGGGCCCGCCCTGAGGCACCAGTGCTGCGATGGCCCGAGTCATGTCGTAGCCTGTAGCGTGGAGTGTGTCCATAGCGTGGAACTGAACACAGCACGGAGGTCGGAGGTGAGTGAGGACGCGTGTGTTCCAGACCAGTCGTTTTCGGCTCTATTCAAGTGACATGTTTGACCGCATGTGGAAATGGTTCCTTTGTTCCGCCGGTGGTATTTCGATGAAGCCTCATGTGCGAGGCTCTGGGCTGTGTGTGCGTGTGTGTGGGGGGGGGGGGGGGGGGGGGGGGCTTAGAGGCCTCCCGTCCATGTTTTATATATGAGGATGAGATCTAGGGCAGAATAGACCCACTCCGGGCGTTGGGGGGGGGAGACGCGTTTGTTAGAACGACTACACAAAGGCCTCAACAGTCCATAAAAGACGAGCAAACGCACATACTGTTCTTTGATTCAGCGCAAGTCTTCTCTACTACACGTGTGATGTGATGCTGATTGAACCCTGCACACTCGTTCATGGAAATCTCACCAGGGTGATGTCTCTGGAGGCTGCAGCCGCACTCATGTGGAGGCTGGGCTGCCGGACAGAACTGCTGCAGTCCAAAGCTCTTGCGAATGTTCCTACTGACCTGAAGGACACAGATATGACAGAGAAGGTGATGTAAAACATCTCAGATTATCCATCATGGACTATTAGGCAGAGGAGAAAAAAAATCTACTAAACCAGCGAAGTCAACATTCTGCTGCTTCCTGATGAATAAAAATTTCTATCTCCAAATGAAGCCAGGGAAATAATGCACCTCTAATGAATTCATGCTTAAAAACTAGAATTAGCAGAAAAGATCTAAAATGCTAACATCGAAGGCAACATTTAAATGATTTTTACTGTACAGAGGCATTGCGAAAAAAATGAAAATATCTTTGAAAGGTTACATATATTGTCTATCGTTTCGACATCTTTAACATAGAAATTAAAGTTTCAAACATTTCTACATTAAAATTGTGGTGATTTTGACATCTGGCTAAAAAACTTTTTTTAAAACTGAATGAGACATCTGAATGAATCAAAAATATAGGGATATTAAATTTTTTAAGAATAAATTTCCAATAAAATTTGTTGAGATGCACCACTATACTCTCATCCCGACGAGAACACTGGACATGCATCCATGCGGCATTACTTTGTAAGGTTCTTTTTTTTTCTTTTCGTAAACGGAAACTTGTAAAAGTTTTAAAGATTTATCCTTTTCCTTTCATAGGTTTTAAATTCATAGTGTTTCATAGTAATTAAAAACACAATTGCATACCAATTATGTATAAAATTGGTTGAAAATTGTGAAATGGTTAAAAACAAACAAAAACAACAACAATACAAAAACAGTGTAATTTTTGCCCAAATATTGCCCTAAATGGCCTAAATTTGATACTTGAAAGGTTATGCGACCATATTGCTGCAAAAATTTTCACAAAATCTAGAAATCCCTTACAAGTAATGTAAAATCGCACCGCTATTCATTCATGTAATGTGCAACGGTCAATGATTTACTATCGTCAGTTTGGGGTAAATTCAAGTCAACTAAATAAATGCTTGGTTGAAAAAAGGTTTCATGGAAGAGCAAAGCTCAGAAATTGGGCCACAAACTCAGATTATGTGGTTTGAGGCCATTGTATTGTAGGTTTTATAGATGTTTTTGTCAATGGAAATGCTCCTGATGTATCAAAACCTGCAGAGTCTTGGTAGCACTCACTGTTCTTTCTATTTTTGTTGCAGAAGAGCTTTCAATTGGACTACTATCGTGTACTTCAAGGTGACAAATATGATCCCCGTTGAAGAAGCGGTTTAATGTTTTGGACACTGAAGGATGCGTCATGCCCTCCTGTGTCGTCTGCCCGGCGTCTTTTAATGCAGGTGATTGATGTTGACCTCACACCTCGGTAACTTTACCGTGGATAAATCCCAAAGAAACCCAAAAGGCTTGCAGGAAAACAGTTTAATTTAAGGTGGACTGACCCATTTACGTTTTTTTCTTCGTTTTGAATATAGAGCCACTGCATAAACATCGAGTGGAGGGTTGAGGTTTATGAGAAGTCCCGTCAACGCTCATGTTGCCAGACGTAACAGCGGGAGTTTCATCTTCACAGGTTCCCCCTTCTTTTCTATTAATTCGTCCTGTACTGCTGCGGGCGTGCGCTCACTTACCGAGCGACGACTAAAAACTGGTCGATCTGTTTCTCTGTGAGCGAGCTGTTGGGGTCCCACACCTTCTCCTCGAGTTTCTCCAGATCTCTGCAGTCCGCCTCATCTGAACAGAAACAAACACACACACAGATTATTCTCACACAATGCCCAAGACCACCGCGGTTCCTCAATACATGCACAGAGAGTTTGTTAAAGCCCCAAACAGATCTCACTTTGACTATTTTTTTTTTTATTTTTTTTAAGAGTCTTTTTTAAAGTAGTGCCTTGTGTGAAGCTTTAATGAATCCCAGAGTTGAAGAGGTGGGACCTGTCAAGACGCCAGCCTGTAAGCAAGCAGCCAACCTGCCTAACACATGTACAAGAATTTCATTAACATGGGTTTAATTAGAGAGCTTATTGTCCCGCAGTGCCTTAATTGCAATTTCAGAGGTTTTCCACCTGCTAAGAATAAAATCCTGGCAGAACACTGAGCCCTAAAATCTGGCAGTGAAATAGTCACTTTTGAAAATGACTGTCTGCGGAGGTTATTGGCACCAAAAGTCTGAAAATATGTCAGACTGTTTGAATAGAAATCATGACGGGTTTCAACAATTCCGAAATGTGGCAAAGCAAAAAAAATTATTAAATGAAACTGTGCAAGGTAGAATTGCTTCACTGAAAATTAAACAGAAAGGTAATAAAGCTCATTTGTGTACTGATAAATAAGAGGACAATTTCAAAATAGTACAGTGTAATGGAAAAGTTTGTTTGTCTTAGAATTTAACAGTGAAACCTGAATGTTTCAAATCATTTACCCAGTACATAAAACATTTCAAACTTTGCTTTGTTTTGAATAATTTGGCCTAGAAAGAAATCCATCCATGATAGGACAATCCCAGCATCCACACGTACAGGATGAATATACAAACTCCTTGAACCAGGTATATTGTCAAAATATCAGAATATTCCGTTTCAAAAGATCAGATCTTATCACAATTAAAACTTGAAAAAAAAAGGTTCAATAATATTTCCATGTTTTGAGACGCACCTGTCTGTACTTATAGAGTTTATTTTCTATCTGAAATCATAAATAAATTGAAGAGAGTGATAATCAGAACCACTGCCAATAAAGCAGTTGTTTCTCTATGGGGGACTGCAAATTCATCATTTGGGCAACAAACAGGCAATAATGTGATGTTTTAAATGCTGTGACTATACATAACCTCAGAGCTGCACTGTGATTGGTATGGAAGTGTAGGTTAGTTGATATTCCCTCCCCTAGAATATCACTTGTTTAAGAAAAAACCCCCAAAATGGATGCAAGTGGGCTGAAAAGTCACAAAAGTTCATGAAATGTTCCCGGAGATTTGAGAATTTGAAGGGTTCTGGCTCAGACGGTTCTACTCCTGCAGAAACGTTGCATAAAAATCATCAGTCCCCAGCAGGGTGAAGGGCTTCCCCGCAGGAGAATGATAATGTGCTTTTCTGCGAACGCGTTGTTACAGGAACCTGTGTGGATCAAGCCAGCCGAGACGGCAGTCTGCCGTACCTTCTTTCAGGAGGTCGGTGATGTCGGCCTGGTATTTGTTCCCCACGCGGATCTCCCCCTTGTCCGCCAACAGGGTCTTTTGTTGAGGGTCATACACCAGAGAGTAGAAGAAGGCATCCTGGGAAAACGCAGACAGCAGAAAGGCGTGAGGAAAGAACAGCCAAAGAGTCGGGGTGTATCATTCTGTGAGAGCGCGTTTGCCTATCCCCCCCCCCCCCCCCCCCCCTCTACTACCGGTCTCTCGTCTCCTCATTACTGTACGTGGAGAGAACATTCTGGGTCAACACGTTGAATAATTCATCTGGAAACAAGAATCTTTAAACTTATAACACTCATTGCGATAAGGCCCTGAAATCGAAGACGCCGTCACGCTACTGGGCACAGAAACCGGGGTCCACACGTACCTCTCTATCCAAGTAGGATTTGAGGGCTTCCGTCTCATTCAGCAGCGTCACGCAGCACTTTCCTCTGGAGTCCGGCGAGGGTGCGAAAAGAAACGAGGGACAAAAGATTGGTGAGAAAGAGTGGACGTTTAACATGTGAAGCACAGAAGAGCCGTCAGGACTTCGGAGTCCATGGGAGAGCTGGTTACATAAGTGCGAGATGAAAGCTGCTGCTTTGGCCCCGACTCCTCTGCAAGAGAAGCTGCGACGAGAAGGTGTTTGTTGTAGGATGCAGCTCAGAATCTGCGATGATGATATTGATTCAGTTCCAGGTTGGGCCCCGGCTGTCATTTGACGAAAGCCGGTCCGGTGTATTGACACCGACGGCGCTCGTCTCCCTTCCCCTCGCCGCCACTGTCGGAATTCAAATTATTTACCAGCTAATTAGTCATCCCTCCCGAGCTTGAAGCAAACACCGCTTGGCAGGGTGAGAGAATTCAGACACGTTGCGCAACCTTGCTGCACGTTGATGTTGAGTTTAAATTAAAAAACAAAACAAAAAAACATATATGTCCTTAATATAATCCTTGGCGAAACAAACTGCTCTTCAGTGTATTTTTACACGAACAGATGTCAATTTGCTCGTCCTGCTACTCCTCAGACATGTCAAGTAATAATGTGGTAATGATTAGGTGGGCATGTCTCGAGTCAACTGACGAGGAATGACGGGTCTATATGTAGAAACATCGTTCTCATCACTGTGACAGACCAAACAATGCCAGCCGTGTAAACACTTGCGGTTTTAAATATTCACAGCTTGAATAATGTGGAACATTGAAATCCAGAAGATGTAAATGAAATCCAGCCTAATTCTCTTTGTACTGGCTGTTCCATACATCCACAATCTCTAAAATAGTTTTTATAGGAGGAAAAAAAGAATGCACTTTTCATGTGCTGGATTTAAATAGTCTTAAAATACTTTGCCGCTGCAAAGTATTTGAAATCTGTACTGCTGTTGAGTTCCTTTCTTTTGCTCGTATTCATCAACCACCTCACTGAGCTTCAACACGCACTGCGAGCAAAACTTGTGAAGATATCTCAAAACATTTGGAGGGATTCACCATTTCCTCGCCCTACTCGCGATGAGTCACAAACATGTTGCTCCAGTGTTCAACACTGCTCAGTCGTCTTTGAGGACCGAGGCCAAGAAATGAGAAATGAGCGCCGAGCCTTCAGCGCGTCAGTCTCGTCTTGAAGCAGGTCAAGGTCCTCACCCAGCAGCTTCTGCACCAATCTGAGCTTCATCCCGTTTGACATGTGATGACTAAATGATTGCAGGACTGGAGAGATCCTGTATTTATTCCGTCAAGAATTCTCAATCATCTCGGTTAACTGTTGGAGGACGGTCACGGGACATTTGTGTGTCCGTGCTAAAGAGTCACGACTTCACCGGACTCGTACAAGTGAAAGGGAAGCTTTTCGAGTGACACAGAAAACATCAATTACAGGCATATTCACTGGGTTTGTGAGCTCAGAGTTCCTCATATAGCTCGGGTGCAACGACTTGTTGGAGATACAATAAAAAAAAAAAAAAGAAAACAACCAAAAAAAACAACAATTAGAGGGACTCACTAAATGTTTATTTTGGAACTATCAAAATATTGTCTGATGTTGAGCGACGATTGTGAAAATATCAAGCAGATATTTTGTCAATGTTTAGTCAATATCACTCAGATATCGACTGAATATTGTACAGATATTGAGCCGTTACCGTGTAGATGTTGAGTGAATAAAGTGCAAATGTCAAGCCAATATTCTACAAAAGTTGATTCAACATTATGCAACTATCGTCCAAATGTTAAGCTAATATTGGGCAACCGAATATTTTGCAAATGTCAAAAGTCATGGATGCACAGAATCCCCCCCAAGGGAAGAAAGTTTTGCGGCTATGCTTCATAACGGATAACCACTTCTTGTAGCTTTATTTACTTTGAGGAAATATCTGCCGAGGTGTCATTTCTCTTGCACGCTTTCTTTTATATGCTGTTATATTTTTTTTTTTAACAATCTATTTTCTTCAATAAACACAGACTGGTGCTGTGTAAAGTCATGCTGCTATTGACACTGTGGTGCACTATAAATGTCACAAAAAAAACCCAAAAACATCTTTACATGGCGCACATCTTTCTGTTACCACTCATCTCCATAAAAACAAGAATGAAATAAGATTTTATTTTGATTACAGTGTAACCGTCACTCCAGTCTGTGCTGGCTGTGATCACTCATCAAAAACATGTCAGCAAGACAAGACATGAGGTCTTTTTCTATCAACTCATCCTAAATTGTAAGTTTAGAATTGATCTCAACTGTCAAAATAGATTGTGTATTTAAAAAAAAAAAAAAGGAAATTATGATGAAACTGGGATATAGTGACATATAGTGAGGTATTTTAAATGCCATTTTTGTGTAAGTGAGTGGGTTTAGTCCAACAAAAATGAAGAGAAGCACCAGTTCTGTAAACGGGAGGCATGATGACAGTGTAGTGGAGCGCACCTGATGTGTGTGGCTGGTAACGACTCCAGCTGGCGGGACAGGAAGAGCTCTCGGTGCCGGAGCTGGTGTTTCTGTTTCTCGGGGAGATCCGTCATCTCTGGATTCTCCATCTCTTCCTCCAGCTCCCCTAGGTGGCAAAAAGGAAGGGGAGGGTAAAGGTCAGTTACACCAGGCAGAACAATGGCGCCCACAGGGGAAGGCGGTCGGGGACGCAGATGTAATCGCTGTGGAACGACACACACACACACGCACACACACACACACACACTCTCCCATCTCAGGTGCACAACAAGCACGGCACGAAACACCAAAGTGCACAACTTGATGAGCTGGAACAATGAAGTCCCAGGGGAGAGCCAGGGGAGCAGATATATACAAAAGGTATTCTACATAAATATTACAGTCTTTTGTCCACATGAATGATGTGTAACCAAACAAACGGGACCCTTACGTCTAATTATGCATTCCTGCGCTTTATAGTTGAGGTTTCCCATTTCTCTTGGCACCCTCAGGATTCCCCTCCCACTGTGGCTCTGCAATATTACATTTCTATTACCTCTTGTATTTTAAACACGCAACCTCCAATAACACTTTAAATACATAATTGTTCTGCTGGGAGGGGTAAAGTAACATTCTCTTATTCCTTTGATATTTTAGAATAACTCCAAATAACATAGAATATTTGTAAGCTGCCCTTTTTGTATATATTTTTCTTTCTTTCTTTTTTTGCTTTAATCAATATGAAAAAATGGTGTCTTAAAACATTAGAACATTTTATATTATCAGCCGTTTTTTTCCTAATTGGAGGACATAAAACAATCAGAGGAGCTGAGCGGTATCTGAACTATTCATGGTGGGGATGTAGACATCAATAATTGCATTTCTTTTTTTTTTTTTTTAAACAGAAAGAAAAGAACATCACAGGGAAAAAATGCAAACTGAGCCTTGATTTATTTGCAACATTTTTCCATTTCTCACGCAAGGTTTTCTACTGAACCGTTAGTCGCCTGAGTTTCTTTAAGAGACTTGAGGAAATATTCTGTGTACGTCCTCATAAAGAGAGGGATTTGATCACTCGGGGTTTAAGATATAAATTGTATCTATATAACAATAGATCATATGAGATGTGGTGCTGAAATAGAAATACAATGGAATAAATCGTGGGGTTTTTGGTTTGTTTTTGCTTTGATTGTATTAGTTATTAACATATATTGCAATATTTTAGTTCGACGGCAACTTCGTGGTCAATACTTGACAATTTTGTTGAGTAAAAGAAAACAATGAGCGGTTTACATGCACATTAAAAATCCAATCATGGCCCAATTTCTGGACTTATCCCATTGTTGAAGTGATTACTCAAACAGCATAATGTGATATCCTTTATCAGATAATTGCCATTATCTGATTGTGTGAAATCAGATTAACACACCTAGATTACTTCCCATTAGTACGGTATCTTTATGCGTTTCATCTGATTCATTTAAGTCTATTATATATGCGTATTTGCAACTAATAAAAAATAAATGGGAGGAAATTGAAGTGAAGTAGTCATAACGCAACACAAAAAGCAACAATCATGAGTGAAGGGGGGGGAAACGTTCATGTAAAATGAAACGAAAACCCGAAGGATGGACAAGCTAAGACCATATGAGTCAAGGCAAGACCAAGTGTTTTGTTAACAGCAGGAAGTTTGAGTCTTATGGACTGACTTAACTGACTCGCTTGGCAAAATTGACTTTTACGTGTGAAACCGGTGGAATTTCCTTCTCGCGCCATGAAGCTCATGAAACCAAAATTCAATTTGGGGTGTTCCTGCGTATTGTCTTGGTGACCCACAAGCCAGAAAAAGAAGGGGGGGAAAAAAAAGAAGAATGAATGAATGGGCAGAGTGACTGCTGAGGAGATAACGGCTCATTTGAGCGGGTCATGTGTCTGAGTCATTCCTTGAGCACAGGCCCGGCTGCTGGAAGACAACATCCCCACCGCAAATTCCTCTCCTCGTCTGTGGGATGAGGAGATGCGGAGGGAGCGAACGGGAGACGCGCGGGGAGAAGAGGGGAAGAGGAGGGACGACGGGGAAAATAGATAAACAGAGAGGCAGATAAAATAGCCCAGGAGAGCACCGGGGGGGGGATGTGTGACAAAAGTGATAAAGAGAAAAGGAGCATAAAATGAAGACAGAGAGACATAAAGACAGCCAGAATGACAGAGCGTGAGGAGGAGGGGGAGCAATAGAGAAATCAGTGGGGAGAACGAGAGGCGGAGAGAGCGAGAGGGAGAGAGAGAGAGAGAGGAAGGAGGCCGATGAGAGAGCAGAAGTGAAACGCAGAGTGAGAGAGCAGTCGCTACGTGCTCCAATTCATTTGGAGTTTCATTAGAGGAAGCGAGACAGAAAGAGGGAGACGGGGAGCAGAACAAAAGCAATCAAGGGATTTTCAGGAGAAGAGATGTGTGGCCAAAATCAATAAGTACTCCTTCACTCCCTCACTCTGCCCAGCACTCAGCACCCAGCAGACACACTATCAATGCCCAGGCAGAGAGAGAGCGAGAGCGAGAGCGAGAGCGAGAGCGAGAGAGAGAGAGAACTCCATCTTCTTCCATGTGAAAACAGCAGAACCAGAGCCAAGCTCCATGCAAGAGAAATACCAGGTTTAATCAAGAGGCATTAAGTATATTATGCACGAGTGTATACTATACATGACATACATGACTAGAAATGTGTACACTGGGAATACCTTTCTATTTTTTTTTTTTTTTACACTTTATAATCATTCTCAATTTGAGGCAGGGTTGGAAAATTATTTTAAATCACAAAATCTTTTGATGAACAGCAGATTGTGAGGGGTAGTGTACTGGCCAGTGGGGAATAACAATCAAAACAAGGCTATTATGCGGGTATAAGACAGATAATTGATTTCATTATAGAAAACAATCTATAATTGCCAAATTAGTTTTCCTTAAGAGTTTCATTTTTGCAGTGTAAAATCTGAATGTACCTGCAGTACATCTGTTGATGCTGCAACCTCTTGGGAACATCTTGGGGAGTATACCCATAATGCACTTTTGAGTCTGTCATTGCACACCCGGTGATTTGGACGACTACACATGTTCACATTTAAATGCCAATGTTTAAATGGCGCTGCTCTCATTTTAGGTCATTTTAATGAAGGTTTATTCATCCCTAAGAGGCAACTCATGAAATCCCCCAAGTATAATAGCAGGCTGATGCTACTTGGAGCACAAGCAACACCAATCCAATTACAAGTGTCATGTAAACACTCCCGGAACAGAGAAGGTGATCCGATCAGAGTCCATGTAAGTGGCACATCGATTCCATTTCCAGATTCCAGATCTGTTAAGTGATGTCACAACATGCCACCTCATGTGTAGAAAAACAGCAGTCAAAATGCACAAACACTGCACATATTATCTCTTCTTGATCACATTCTGGAGAAAGAGCGTATTTCCTTGGTGCCCTCCCTCATTGGTCCAGCCAGCAGATCCACCCTTCGGTAGTGGCGGGCTTCAGGGTGAAGCGGGATCATGAGCACATGCCACAAATAGACGCAAAGCACTATGGGACTGATCCCCTGACTGAATCAGATGATATTCTTGGTGCCTATGAACCCGATCACTTCAATCTATGAAAGAGTTTAATTAAACCATGTCTATGGACTTATTCCTTAAATTTCAAGGTGCATCAGTACAACCCCCCTCCCCCGCCCCCACAAGATTGAATTGCACTCTGAAACACGACACAAAGCAAAGAAACTAATGACAATGTAAGTTCGTGGTCTGTTGTCACAAGCATCCAGGACTTCCCCGATTAGCAGACGCAGACAGCGCTGCCCTTTTTGACGCTCCCGTTCGCAGCTTAGTACAGACTCTTGTGTCATGCTGCTCCGATTAACAAACGCAAAGTTAACTAACAGTGCGATGGATCGATCACTCATCTGCTGAGCTGAATCAGACACATCCACACACACGCACACATCTCGCCATCCATCTAGTCACCGCGCAGCTGCTGCTGGGGTTCCTCGCTTTTATAGACGGCCTGTTAGTAAAGATGTGACTCAAAGCCAGGGGAGAGAGGATGACATGCAACAAAGCACAGCAGTCAGATAAAAAGCAGGGGCGCTGCGGTTCATGGTCGGCTCGCGATTGACCGGGATGCCTCAACAGAGGAAAGCTCAAATATTCTCTCGTTATACAGCAGGAGAGAAAAAAAAAACAAAACACGAATGTTAATGCTTTGGAATGTGCTTTTTTTTTTTTTTTGCATTATTTTGTGATAAAATGGGATCTGATCTGTATTCATGTCACAAGTACAACAAACTGAGGTGGAGATCCACTTTGGACCAATCCCCTTCAAGCTTTGTAAACCATGCCGTGAGAACAAGATGGAAGGCAATAATTGTTGAGCTGCATGAAACTGGATGAGGTTTCTTTATATATTCTCTTGTCCAGTAAGACGATTTGTCTACTAATGGAGACGAACCAATACTGTGGTTACTCTCAAGTGGCTCACAGGCAAGTTGACGCCGCCAAATCCACGACACAGGATGCTCGGTGAGGTGGAAAAAAAAAAAAAAAAAAAAAACGCCCAACATTAGCCGCTTCAAAGTTGAAGAAATCACAAACAAATAAAGCAAGATATTTACCAACATCACAGGTAAATAATCAAAGCTGAATTATATGCACAGGAAACACAATGTGTGTGTGGATTTAAGAGAACATTTTTTAAGAAAAACATCAAGATGATGAAAATGTTTTTTCCCCCTTGTTTATCAACCGTAGAGTAGAAAACAACATTTTAACAAAACCTCAACAAATTGTGTTTTATACAAGTAAAAAAAACAACGACAATATTTTCATGGTCTTATTTATTGTTCCTGTTTATGCGATTTGTCCCATTTCCTGTCGTGATTCAGTTGCTTCTTTCAGGGGTCGCCACTGTGGGTCATGTGACCTGCATGTTTGAATTGGTGCAACTTTACGCATAAACTGTACATTTGGGAGTCCGCTGCCTTACTCAGGTCACGGTGGGATTCAATCGGGCAAGCTTCCCGTTACTTGTAGCCCAACGCTGCTGCCCCCGTTTCAGGAAGAATCTCTAATCCATTTGAGTTCGAAGAACTGAAAATGACTGGTGAGAAATCACAATATAATCTGTGATCAGTGAATATCGAGGGCTGAGCTCTTGGATGCGAGTCACCCTGCTGCTGTGTGGACATGCCGTGCACACATCCAGGCGCACGGGTCGGATTATGTAGTGGTCCAGAAGCAGGCTGGCCCTTCCAGTTGGCCCCCCGGCAGCGAGTCCTTCGGTTGCAACTCAACTCCCCAACCTCTGCCGCCCCCCCCCCCCCTCTCCTCCGCCGAGCCAATCTCCTGCCGGTATACTCTCGACAAATTGCCTCTCCATCTCACCTGTCCCAGCCAATTATCAATTATTGATGAATGGGTCGCCTTACTGGGTGGAGAGACGGCGAGGGGGAGGTAAGGGAGAGGAAAGAGGAGGCCTCGGGGCGAGACGAGCACTGCTGACTGTTATTACCTTAACAAACTGACTGCCCCTCTATGATATGGTGGGTATTTATGTTGTGACGGACACCAACAGATGAACTCCATCATCACCCGGAGAGGAAGAATAATGCTTGATCAAAACTGCGGATCAGTCCATATAAAATCCATACCACCGTGTGCTGAACTATCCTGTCCACATAAGCAGCGCTTATTTTTTCTTCTGACATTTCTGGACATTTTGACGCCAGCTTTAAGGTCCCACGTTACACACGTAAGCAAACAAACAGCAAAGATTACGATTTTCTACAACTTTCCTCCTCACCAGAGGGCACGGTGAAGATATTTCTTTCCATTCTCGGCACGCTCTAAACAAGAACGAGACCGTCAGGAACTAGAAAAACAAGACGAGGCAACGCGAGCGTGCCAATCATCCCCCCCCCCCCCCCCCAACTTTGCATCATGGTGACAAAGAAAGCCAAACGCTGGTTTGCATTCACTGGAGTTTTCCTGGTGGGTTTGCCCTCCGGCTCCGACTGCAGAATCCCACCGTTCGAGTAGCGCACGCCCTAAACTCACTAAACTAAATCGCACTTTGGCAATCCCCTTAGGGAAATTTCATTTTTTCCTCCCCCACACTGACCAATCCTATTCCAAGGATGTTGAGGCGCAGCTCCGGGGAGCTGATGGCGGTCAAGGGTCTTGCTCGGGGAGCCTCAGCGGGGAGCTGTCAGCCGTGGGATTCAAACCTGCGAACTCTGGACACCAAGTCCGCTTCTCTAACCTTTACACCGCAACTGTCCAGTCCTGAAGCTCTGGGTCCAGCTCCATTATGTAACATGTGAATGTACGATAGGAGTCAGATATTACAGAGCGATTGGGAATCAAGATCAACAGAAATATTGAGTCGATTCATTTTAATTTATTGAGATGGGCATTTGGACTCTTTTTCCCCTTGTTGTGTACAAGTAGTACCTGAAATAATGTAGAGTGAGAACTACATTTTTCTGACACCATGTAAGAAAAACAAAAACATCATACCATAGGGCTTCCTACCAGTGAACCTAATGCTTCTTCATAATCTGTACTTTATGTCTGTTGTGATTTTATTGTCTCAGTAGATGTATTGCCAATAAAAGTAAAGTGCTGTCTTTTATTTACTGACATAACCTGGTTTTCTGAAAGGGCTTTCTCCAGCTGTGGGGCAGGGTCATTCACACACACAGTCGACAAATGCCGGTGCCAGCAGTTGTAGTGAAATGTGTTTGGAAGCAGGAGAGAAAAGTGCTGAGCAGCCAGCCGTTTGTAAACATGAGGATGAGAAGGGGGGAAAATATCACACACGTTGTCATGTACTCGAGCTACCTGCTTTTATCCAAATCTAAGGAAGCAGTCTGGCTTCCTGAGTGGATTTAACCGCAGCCAAAGATGTTCTTATTTGAAAAAAAAGACACAAAAGCGAAGCTTGACACATGATTTATGACCATCATAACACCACCTTAACACCATAAGATATCATATAAATATTTACAAGTGACAATATTATTTTTAGTTTGAGTTTCACTTGGGTGTGAAAATCTGCAGAACGCTCTGAAGTCTTTTCTATTGCTGTTGGTTTCTTTAGACTGATGCTGGGTTTAATGTGTCCCATCGAAAGACCCGTTTACGTAACAATGTTTCAAGTGAAAACAGACTTTTTGCATTTTCACGTCGGAAAAGTTTCGCCTTCACACAGCAACGTTTTGAAAACGGAGTCCCTTTACACAGAAACAGCCGACACGCTGAAAACGATGTCGTTTTCATGCCAGGCCACGAGTTGATGCCGTTTGTTGTTTTTGTAATGAGACCACACACACACACACTCACACAGAGAACAATACCCTATAAAAACATTGGCGGGAACAGACCTTCACATTGACAGTCAACCAAGTTGGGATTGTTTTTACAGGCGACTATAAAAACTACTAAGTCTCTCGGAGAGTATCGACTGGAAGTCATGACACTCTGGAGGCCGCCACTGTTGTTATTGTGCACCTAATCGCGCACGTGCAGAAAAACTATTTACTACGGCCATGGCGCGCCTCTGAAGCAGCAGCAACTTCGGCCGCCGTTTGGAAAAAGTTGGAAAAATATACTGTTTTCACTTGAAAATGTTCTCGTGTGAACTGGGCCTAAGGCTGCGCAAATTCTGCAGCAATTAGCACGTGCTTGACTTTGATGAGAACGCCATAATAAAGGTGTCAATGTTGTGTTGTATCCACTTCTCTTTACTAAAGTAGTGTGATATGCAGTGAAGGAATTGGGGGGGGGGGAGCAGATCATTTCATTGAAAAAACATGAAGGTTTTTTTTTCACCGACAGCACGAGATGCGAAATGACAAATCCATGCAGTCACTGCAGGCCTTCGTCACACAAAGCAAGCACATCATGACTTTGTCTAATAGAAAAAAGCTGTATAAACTATACAACATGGCCCCAGGTAACTTGACAGGTTGTGTGGGTTGTTTCCACTTCGGAACTCCCATGCTGCGGATGTCTGCTTTTGAATGTAGTGAAAATTGTTCAAAGTAGAGATGTGGAGCAGGTTTATGATGCCCTTTCGAGCCACCCTCATTGCTGTAACATAATGTACCGAGCCCACAACCACAAAGACCTCAGTCGAACGTGTTCAAGTTTTTGGGCATCATCTCACTGGCAACATCGCATCGGATTGTTTATAGGAGTGAGGAACCGCGTCTCAAAAATAGAAAAAGGTTTGACTCATGGCAAATTCGTATGGCTAAAAGGAGGGGCCGGGGAGGTAAAATGCCAAGTCGGTCACGGGAGCTGACCACTCAGGAGGCTGCTTCAGGAACAGGGGAGGGGCTAATGCCGGAGTTGGAGGCCCCATTGAGGGAGCGCTCTAAATCTCTGCAAGCAAAATATTTGATCAATGAGTCACAGCACACACACACACACACACACACACACACACACACACACACACACACACACACACACACACACACACACACACACACACACACACACACACACACACACACACACACACACACACACACACACACACACACACACACACACACACACACACACACACACACACAGCTGATCCATAACGAAACCGAATTAAAAGCGCCCCTCCAGCAATTCCTCAGACATGGCCCAGAGCTACGAACTCAAGTCCATCATGCATATACAAGAACATGTGTATATATGTGCGCACACACACACACACATGCACGCACGCGCTCAGAGAAAGCCCGGCTGCAGCTACACGAATGCAGACAGGATGCAGCCCACACCCATGCGAGCACAGCCATTCCGACCATGCTTTTTTTTTTTTTTAACATATTGCAAATGTCTGGAAGCCCCTCACCAATCTGCAGCTGGCACAGCGCAGGCAAAACCCAGAGGCTTGTGTAGGAACAACCTGTGCAAACATCACTCCACCCGAAGATACGACGCCCCGCCACATCTGTCAGCGTGCCAACACTTTCAGGTGACGATGGCTTTGTTGCATCTGCTTTTGTTTCTGCCTTAATTATAGCTAAAATACCCACGTTCACTTACCAAACAACAAGAAGGAAAATACAGGGCTATCTCTGCCCTAGCGAGTTGTCGTTTGAATGCAACATGGGGAGTTTTCTTCTTAAATAAACAGCTAAGTAAGAAAATAATGTGGTGTGCAGATAAAGTAGCACCATGTCTGAACGCATCGGCACACAACACAACAAACGTTGCTCAGAAATAATCACAGTCTTTCTTAAAGGGATACACACTGACAAACTGATGCTGTGTGGTCCAACAGAACAAATAGTACTGCTTTGCCATGGATACACCCCCCCCCCCTCCCAGGCCTCCTGCGTGGACTCCACGGTGGGGAGTCATACATACACACATGCCCAGTCAAACAGGACACTTTGTATTTCTTGAACCACACGTACACGCACACACACACACATATGGACGCACACAAAGAGATACACTCACACATAACGATGCACTTTCACACCCGAGAAGCCGACATCGAGTCAGCCACACCCAGTCCAAGTCCGGGAGCTGGTTTGCACGATTAGCGAGACTGCAGTGTTACAACCGGTGGACTGAGTTTAAACCAGGCTGTGCTAAAATGGACTAAATCCGCGTGCAGTCAGTGTGCTCCAGGCAGACGTGTTTATGCCACCGGGCACTAAGAAACACCGGCCATTACTTTAGTCGGTATGTACTGTACTGTCAAGACTGTCTCTGATCCTATTCCAAAACTTTCCCACGGGACTTCCATATGGTAGAAATAGGAGTGAGAAACTGATGGAGCGCAATGAAATTTTAACTATGACATTATTTCTTGCAAGTTTGAAAAGCAAAATAACCAAAGGGCAGATGCATCAGAAACGTGTAAGGCCATTCAGAAGGGTTGCCAGAGCTCGCCGAAGAAACAAGCAAAAAGGAAAAGAAGCCCAAAAACAAGCAACTTTCTCTCCAAAGTAGAATTGAAAAAAATAACTGCAAATAAATATGTATTAAAAAAAAGAAACAATCAAAGCACAATTACCACAAGAGAGACTTACTGAGAGTGTAAAACCACTAAAACATTTAACAAACAACATGAAACAGATTGCAAATAAAGTTTGGACTCGTGTGTAATCTGCTGATGATTGCATTTTACCAAAAAAATGAATAAATAAAAAGAAAATCACCCTCCAAAATGTACTCATTATCATGTGCACATTTTCTTTTTTGCCTTTTAGTTCGAGGACCTTGAACCATAGTATCCACTTTTTCTTACATTTCTCAGCAAATTTTCTTTGTTACTGACATTTTTTGTTCAAAAATACATTAAAAATCGATGTACGATAATATTGTTAATGTCTTTGAGGGTTCTAGCTCTGTTCCAAAGGGCACGTTTTAAAAAAATAAACCTGCTTGCTTATGCTTCTGAAACTGCAGCCATTTCCCAACCTGATTAAGTCATGTTACTTATATACAATCCCTATGCAATTTCTTTCTTACACATTTTATTTTACACTTATTTACTTTACCATTATTAAACGACTTTATTAAAACTTTTTTTTTTTTTAACCCTAAAGGGATTCTTGTGCTCAGTGTGGCTTAAATAAATTAAATACTTCCATGCATAATATAACCGTGAGCAATATAAAACATGAGATATTAATGTTAATACTTGTGCTTATTAAAATATTGCATGAAAAAATTTATTTGGCGCAATAATGCAGCTGAATTAATTTGTGGTCTTGGAAATACACACTGGTGGAATCATTTTAGGATCTAAAACATCACAACAAATTCTAAAACAAAATATGATTACATGAATAGTCTCTATACAAGTTTCTCTCGACTACATTGCATTTGTCCTTTCCAAGCTAAATATACTACAGTATAGTAAGTTAAATTCAATTGTGTGTAAATGATTAAGTCCTCACTTTGGTTCTCTTGGAAAAACAAATAGTTGATTGTTGTGATTTCCAGCTTGAAGGTTCTCCAAAATAGAGGCGGGTGAGTTTGTACAAAAGCTGGAGCTCATAACAGCTAGAGCAGCTCCAAAAAAAACTCCCAATCTGATAAAAATATACAAAGCATATTTGTGCAGAAGAGAAACATACACACACTCGCATGAAAGTCATTCATGATTTTCAGTTTTTTTTATGTGCATGAAAAATGTTCTTTAGAGGTTGAAATATGCCGCTGTTGCTCAAATGGTAGAGCAAGTTGTCCTTGAATAATTTGATTAAATTTGAATGATAAAGATATACAACCAAAAACCAGAGTGGTTAAGTTATTTAAGTTGGTAAACTATGAATCTGCCAGGATGGGAAAAGAGGGTGCACGCATCTTCCAACCGACAATTCGCAGTCAAACGTGATGGTATTTTTAATTCTAATTTCACATAATTATATCCTCCGTCTACCAAGTCTGGGTCACTTAACACAGCAAACATTGTCCTTGCCTAAAAATGTCAAATGATGAGCATCAAAGCAGAAAGTTTTGGAGGTCAGGAGAAGTAGCAACACCATAAAAAAAAAAAAAAGGCAATGCCGTCAAGTGGAAATAAATCCTGTATTCCTCTCGGTTTCTTTGAATCCAGGCGCTCTGGAACAGCGCCCTGAAGCCATCATTTCCACCTGACCGCCGGGGAGGTGACCCAGCAGTCTGGATGGCTGTGGCCTTCAAGCGACACACTTTCGTTAGCCCTTCCACAAATCTTCTCTCAGACTAGCCACAAAAGTCCCTCAGAGCCTCTGTATTTCGCTTCAGCATTTTTAAACCATTGTCTGACAGCTTCTCTATGCACCCCCCCCCCCCAAAAAAAAGGAAAGAAAGAAACGTCCTCGCACCCTGAACATCAAAAGGCCATATAATACAGCTTGAGGTAGAGCCCATTCAAAGACTGCCAGCTGTTGCAGACATCGTGGAGCTCGCTCCAAGCTCTGGAGGATAGCACCACATTCAAGTAAAAGGCTACACACCCACGCCTTAACAGGAAACGCACATGTGCGCGCGCACACACACACACACACACACACACACACACACACACACACACACACACACACACACACACACACACACACACACACACACACACACACACACACACACACACACACACACACACACACACACACACACACACACACACACACACACACACACACACACACACACACACACAGGTGTCGCCATATTGATATCAGAGCAGATCGAATTCTGTCTGCAGTGAAATCTGCCAGAGGAGGGGCTGAAGTCTGAAACAGCTTGGCGAATAAAGCAAATAAACTTGAATTATTTTATTTTTTGTCACCCTGTGATAAAAACAAGCCTTACAGTCGAGCCAAACGGCAAGGAGAGTTGATGGAAATATTGCTCCGTTGGATGTGAAGGCACAACAACTTTTGCAGCAGAGAAATGAAAAAAAAAAAAGCAGACGGCCGCCAAAAAGAACAGTTGTCTGTCCTGGTCGCCGTGCGCTTTGCTTTTTTTTTTTTTTTTTTTTTTCCCGGCGACGTCTGATGTTTGCGGGCGGGGTTGCGGTCGGTCACTCACTTGCATGTTTGTCTGCCAGAGCGATGAGTGTGCTGGAGATGTCCCTGCGCCGGTAAAAACACACCACTTTGGCCTCCACATTCCCATTGGCTGTCTGCAAACCAGAGACAATCAGCGTTACCACGGCAACAAGTTGGTGCCGCACGCAGTTGGAGCCAGCGCGCACACACACACACACAAACACACACACTGATGAAAAACCCATGGCCGAGACCCCCCCTCCCCCACCCCCCAACTTTGCCTGAAAACAAAGTGTGAGGCTACAACGCGCCTCTAAAATCATGTGTTGCAGTGATCAGGACGGTGTGAAGTGATCCAGCGAAGATGTGCCTCTTCCCAATAACACTTCATTAGTATGGCGACGCGAGACTGATTTTAGATTAGAAGCTGCATGAGAATGCTTTACTGGATACTCACAGAGAGAGGGGAAACTCATTGGAGCTTCAGCGCATCCATATCCTTGGCAAATCCTAATAGTTCGCCGGTAAAGACCAAGCATGCTGGATTAAAAGCCCTCATTACGACGCTACTACCAGTGAGGCTCGAAAAAACAAGCGCCCCATTTTAAGGAGAGAGAGTAAATATTCGGCAGTTGTGGACATATAATATATCTTTACATTCTGGAGGCATTTCGACGCTGCAGACATTCCACTTTGAAAATCATCAAATAATTAAAGCCCCATTTTCCATTTCTGTTCAAGGAAAAAAAAACACTGCAGAACAGACGCAGGATAATTGGCTCATTTATGACTGTTTTGGAGGGCAAACTGGAACACTTTTCACTACAAATAAATTGAGTTTTTTAATGAAATTTAGATGATCTATTTATCAACTTTTGTTTAAATGTCTTCTTTTTGTTTACAGGACATTCAGCCTCAGATCATCTTAGGATTTTGAACATCAATTATTAAGATTGGAAAAAAAATAAAAAATAAACCCAAAAAGCAGTCAAACCTAATTTAGGCCTCAGGGAAAAAGCTGTGTAAAAACAGAAACAAGGCATATCTGTGATCATAAGCACCACATTCATCAAGGCTCAGTTTAAACCATGAAGCCCAGCCTAACTTTTAATTAAAGTCACAGGAAAGTATTGTTCTCCTTTTACATGTCGGTGAAATCACCAAGGAGGTTTCACCAAGTACAGCAGAATTAAGAGTACAAGTGGCTTCGGCATTCCCATGGAGATTTAGTATGCAGCCCCGCAGACGTCAAACAACACAAAGGATGGCAAGCGAAGAGGGGATCATATAGAAGTGCGCGCAGGGGGATGACGCGAGTGCGAGGGAAGAAGTTATCAGTAAGTCAGAAGTTAACAAGTTGCTCGACTATGTTGGCAACGCTGACACAAAGAAAACGTGAAGGTAGAACCAAAGTACAGCTGAGTTTATAGTGAAACTGTGAGGCAACGTCAGTTCTATAATAAAGGGAGGAGCTGTTCAGTTGAGTGGTTTGCATTAAAAGGTCATCCCACAAACCTCTTATGGCAGTAACTTTCACTGTTTGTAGCGGGATCTCAAGAAGGAGGCTTGAATAAAAAGCTTGAAATGCGTGAAAATAAAGTAAGAGCGGAGTATAAAGGTTTTGTTTTTCACCGACTTGTTGTATTGCCTTTAATTTTTGATGAATTTGGCTAATTATCATTCATATTATGTTCAAATTAATTATCCTCGAGCTGATTTGGGGTATATCAACTTTCCATATATGGTTCAACAGTAGATTCCAAAAATATATAGATTTTCACCTAAACCATAACAGCATACACTCTTTAAACACAACACATCTTTCTGTTCAAAATACAAAAATGGGATATATAAATACAGGCTGTAATATTTCATGTGTTACATCCCAAACATCACCTAACAATGAATAAATCTAAAAAAAAAAAAGTCAAGATAGTACCGGTAATTGTAAAATTCAAAGTGGATCAGGTAATTCTCTATATTGAAAGAAACAAACAACTGAAATAGCTTATTTATAATTCTTGGATTTGTAGAGCAAAAAAAAAAAAAATGTTTTATTTGGTGGAAAGGGGGCAGAAATTGAGGGTGCAGATCTCTGGTTTAGCTTACAGTCTTTTAGAAGCTATTCTCGTAATGATTTGTTTCAGTTGTTAAGTGAATCGTTTTCGATTGCTTTGTCTCTAACGAACTTGTTGGTTATACAAAACATGTTATTTATTTTTTTCTAACCTTCACTTTTGAGGCTCCGACATTGCACATTTCCTTGTATTTCTTCCACAGTGTCAATTAAGAGTAATTAAACGAATGGTGTATTATTATTGGCCGTCTTTAATAAAATCGGTTATCTTTGCTTTGCTGGCGTTTCTCTTTACACCGTAACGAGACTGAAGTGTTGATTTTTCCTCTGTTGCAGTTGCAACTTGTCGAGTGTTTTCCCCCCTCCGCCCATGCTGCTGTGCGTCCTTAACCTGCAATTCAGACCTTATGTAGGAGAAACCCGAAGATCCCAGAGGAGCAGAGAGACTGACAGTGACAGGCAGAATAGAGGGCTGACGCTGAGCTCTGTGTCAATCACATTAAACAGTCTCTGTATTATCCAGCACAGGCCTGAAACAGGGGACTGACAGCGGGCACCTGTAAGTAGTCTACAGAGACAAGACTCTTTTTTTTTTCTTCTTCTTCCTGTTAGTTTTGACTGAACGACGTGCGCGGTAGTGGCCCGGGAACTACCCGGTAACCAATGCGGCGTTGTCACCCTAAAGTAATGCATGTAAAGAAGTTGTTTTTTTGAAAAGTCACAGGGTTTTTATAGTTTTCTTCTGTCACTTAGCAGGAGGTGAGTGTTTGTACTCAACACTCTCAGCCGTAAACTGTATTTAAAGTAGCTCCCAGCTATCAAAAGTGCACATTTGACAAATTAAAAAAAAAGTTTAGTCTTTACTACAAGCTGTTTTATAAGCCGTTTTGTTTTTTGTTTTTTTTGGATTCACAGACACAAAAGCAGTCAATGCCATGTGACTTAACCAATATGTGGAAGGTCAAGTATGGAAGTATAAGCGCCGCATTCAAGGGTACATACTTAAACTCACACAGCCGCAGTCACAGTCACTCACCTTATTCAACTCCTCTATCCTCCTGATCAGCAGTGGGTTACTGGACGAGTTCTCAAAATAAACATAATCTGCAGAGGAACAGCCAGAAGGAGCGGGAGGAGAGAGAAAGAGTAGTGAATGGAAAGGGAAAGCAAAAAAAAAAAGAGAGAGAGAGAGAAGATGTGTCAATCAACTTTGCAAGGTCATTCAAATATGCAGGGCAATTTCCAGTTGGACCACACAATGACAGCTTAATTAGTCAACAGGAAAGTGCAGCACAGACATCCACAAAATGTTGATTCGACTCAATTAGGCTAATTTCATACACAGCGGAGACTGTTGTAGTTGGGAGGTCTGACTGAATGAGATGTTGATGTGCTTATGTGGACACATAGATACACGCATGCACGCACACACACACACACACACACACACATACCAAATCTGGCTCTCCAGACCCTCCATTCAGGCTGCAAACCTTGTATTTCCTCAGCCCGCATGGTTTCTTTGTCTTATTGCTCCATTCATTCTCCCCGCGTGTGGTGTTGTTTGCATGCACAATGTGTCTGCATTTGTGTGTGTGGGTGTGTATTAGGGACTGCACGAGATTTACCACGCGTGTGTGGCTTCACTCTGCATTCACGTGGTGTGCGCGCGCGCGTGCGTGCGTGTGCTGGCATGATTCCAGACCCATTGGAGGCTTAGCTCTCACCAGGATGTCCCCACAGGCCCCAGTCTTGGTAGGGTGCCTGGTCTTAGCCCTGCATGTGTCTTGGCTGAGTGCTGTCAGATTATACCCCACACTTGGTAGGTTGCCTGGAGCTTGGAGCTATCCTCCCCTCACCCTGGACCTGCCCCCTCCCATCCCCCACGCTCCCCCCGGGGACCCAGCTTCTTGACCGACGAGGCCAGAGATCGCCCGAAATTCCACCAGCACTACCACTGTGTACACTTGACTCTTTGCATCCATTTCCTGATTTCTCATGTGCTTCACGCTAACTGGTTCGGGCAGAAAACCATCACGTTAGCACAGCCGGCATCTGTGCCGACATCCACATTCATTGTGTTATTGCGTCGCTGTCGGAGTCAAGAGGGAAAATTGACCTACAAAGAAACCTACAGTCAGTCTGATTGCTGAAAACAGTTTTCTTATTGCAACTGTTCAATGTAATAAGTCCTCTAACCTTGACAAGTGAAAGACTTTGCATATGAAGTACGTACAAACAAGCATGTTAAAGGAAGCATAAAGTCTTAAATAATCTCGGATGTGAGCACACAGAGAAGATGGGTCATCACTTTGTTGTAAATAAATTGACATTAAACCCACGTTGAGCTTTGTTTAAGTTTGTAAACCATTATCCCTCTGAAGGCGGATAAACCAAGGCTTCATTTGCACGTCAACATTTCAAACTAAAAATGGGAAACTTTTGTTGCGTTTCCATGACGGAGTTGTTCGGGGTCAGTGCAGTCGCAACATTTCGAAGACGCTCTGAATCCGTCTCCATGGAAACAGGGGAAACCGCAACTTTTCTGTAACGCTACTAGTGAGCATGTACACATGCCTTGTGTACAGGCGTGGATAGAACGACAATAACAACAATGTTTGCCTCCGGAGGGTCATGACTCTTCGTCCATATTATCCTCGGACTTGGGAGATTTATAGTTGAGTCACTGCAACAACAATCCAACGTTGACGTTTGTGTACTCACCATTGTTGATATTCATAGCATATTGTTCTCTGCGTGAATGAGTGTGTTCTCAATACAAAAACAAACAGCACAAACTCGTGGCCTGGCATGATAATCACATCAACATTCAACGTGACAACGTAACCGGACATCTTTTTCAAAACGCTGCCATGTAAATGCGAAACTTTTCTGAAACGAACAAACCAAAACGTTGCCTGTTCGCAAGAAACGTTGTTTCAACACTCAAACAGTCAAGACTGTGAGAAGTTGAGTATCTCAGAGACGGTAGTTGCAGATACACTAATCTCTCCGCCTACACCGATCTTCAGCATACTATAATGCAAAGCAGCCTGTGCAGGAAGGAGCAAACCTCATCTTCTCCAATGGAAAACCTTTTGCTCCACTAGTCCAATTGGTATTCCTCTTTCCACCCACACACATACACAAACATATTGAATAAAAGAGGTTCACACCCAATCTTTGGAAATTTCCCAAACAAAACTATAACCCATCTCCGTCTGAGGCTGCTAAAAGCTGACAGCGGGTCACTACAGTATAAATGTAAGAAGAAAAAAAAAAACACATACATATGTACTGTGCAGTGAACCACTGAATTATTATCCTCTGTATGAATATATAAGGATTTAACACTTCCTCTGGTGGGTTAACCGAAGCAGCAGCAACAGTTCAGAAGGCATGTAGAGTGCAATTTCTATGACAGCTTCTTCAGGAAACCAGAGACACCGATTCAGTGCGGAACATCGCTACGAGATGGGGAAACGATCGTCACATCACGCCTGTCTACTCTTCACCCTGTAACAGCTTGTTACGAGACTCCACTGCCAGTGTGACAACTTCGTCCTGCTGCTGAATATCAAATAGGCCAAGTTGAAATTGAGCAGCGCTGACACAGAAAATGAAGACACAGATATTGGACTTGCTCGTTTTCAGACGTACAGGCGAGGCAGCAGCCTGGAGGTCAATGGTGGAAGAAACTGGCTTAATCCGAGCTGTGATCACCAGACTGGCTGTGAAACTGTGGGAATGTGACCATCCTTTGAGTGAGTCGTCCTTGGGCAACACATTTACTTAACAGTAACACAATAATGTAATTGCACAGCCGACTGAATTCATCTGGGGACATTTTTTTTTCTAAATAGCAGTTTGTCAAATTATGTATTTATGTACAAAAGTATCTGATGGCTGCAGCTTTTTAACGCCACCCCTCCCCCACCCCCCTCCTCATAAAAACCCTGAACTCTCGAGTTCTAAATTAAAGCCAATTAAAGCTTTGGATTGTTTGAACATACAAACATAACATTGTCGTGGGGGGGGGGGGGGGGGGGGTTTGCTGCTGGTTTTCTTCATAGATCAAGAGGTTAAGATATTTTTAGGGGGCTGTCCCAATTTCCACAAAAAACTTGGAAAACTGCTCGGCAGCGCTGGAACAAATGAGACTTTCGTCGTAAATTAGCAAATTAGACCTTTTTAAAAAAAATATATATTTTTAGTTTTGGACAGTTGGCTCAATAAAACTGCTGTAGGGGATTAAATGAGTTATATCACAATTATTCACGAGTTTAAAAAGATACAATTAATTGATAGAATGATTTACAGATTGCTAAGGGATGGATAAAACATGCCCCCTGCTGTGGGACATTGACTGATCGCAACTGTAGGGAACTCGAAAAGTTACTGTATTACACAAATGTGAAGGCCTAATAATGACATCAATGGCCCGATCAAGCAATTTCTTCATTGTTTTTTTTTTTTTATCATTAAACTGTCATGATGAAATGGTGTGAGACAGAAAATAGTAAATCGAGCATACTATGGGTTGTACAAACTGATACAAAAATCAATTGTTATCTAAACTGTTATTGATTTGTTTTAATCCTACATAGTGAGCTAATCCCTTATTTCACTCATCTCTTTATTTTAGTATGAAATCAATATTATTGAAGCCCTATAAGTAGACACAGCGCAGAAGATTAAATCATAGTTGCTGAACGACAAAAAAGAAGAAGAAGAGACATAAAAAAATAAAATAAAATACACCATTAATACTCTTGGAAGCGACAAAGCTGTGGATGCTCAACGCTGATCCAAAACGTCCTTTCACATTTGAAAACAGCGACTGCTCAGGACGGAACGGCGGCCTTCAAACGTTCGCCAGCTCTGAAAGACGGAGAGCCAAACTGCGTCATGACCGTTACAACATGGCGTTTTGATGTGGCGTTGGGTGTGAATCTGCGCCGCACTCCTAAGAGTTTCTCTACGTTGGTGACGGCGTGCTAGATTTGGAGAAGGTGGGACATTGGGCACAACTCGCCGTCTTCCTTCTTTTTTTTTTTTTACTGGCTTGGGAACTTGAGTTACCAAGAATGAAATCACTTTTAAGTTCAACCCGCGTCCCCTCCTGACGCCTCCGGCGATAAAAAGAAAAACACCAAAAAAAAAAAAAGAAAAGAAAACGGTTAAATGAGTGTCAAGAGTGGGCTGTGTGAGTGTTGGAGTTTCCACCATGTGAGGAGCTGAAGCCTGGTAGAGAAAAAGCTGGAGAGAAACTCAAAATGAGAGCAACAGAGAGAGAGAGAGAGAGGGAGAGAGGGAGAGGGAGAGAGAGAGAGAGAGAGAGAGGGCCTGTAGGCACTGAGCAGCGTCACTCAGTCTCTCCATTCCCCATCAGCCCTCCTGCCGCCTCAACCCGCATACAACCACCCCGCTCTCCATCCCCCACTCCCTGCGTCCGGCCAATCGGGGGGCTCCGGTGGCCGTGACGTCACAGTGCAGTCAAATTTTGTGCGAGCCAATCAAGGCATGTTACCGAGCCCCAAAAGAGAGAGTCTGCTGGGCTGATTCAAACCAGGCCAGAGAGAGACAGACAGGCAGAGAAGCGAAATGATGGGAGAGACCAAACAGGAGATAAATGATAATCAGCCCGGGCGAGGTGTGCACGGGCGGAGGACTCCGTGTGACGGGGTCGCATTTAGGCTCAATCTGACATAGGCGTGGAGGTCTGGCCGCAAAAAAAAAAAAAAAAAAAATCACGCCAACTCCGCACGGTGAAGTCACATTCGCTTTAATCACATCTGAACTAATTCACAGAGCCTTAATCAAGTAATTTCCTTCAGTCGTCGTCTGTGTTCGACGACGCAGACCAACGTGTTTTCAGAAACACCGCCGTATTTACATTCAGCACGTAAAACACAGCACATGCCACATGCGTCTTCTTCAAAAAGACAAAGTACCTGATATACAAACGGCAGCAGACAGGAGGCCATTAAAACACATCTTTTAGTGGCTCGGCGAGGAGAATATATTGTGTTGTCGCTCCTAATTCTTACAAGTTGTTAGACGATGAATTTTAAGTGTGGCACGAATGATACCCCCGCCTTGTCGAATAGGAGTTTTATATGCTGATTGCATTGTAAAAGCCGATGCTGGTACACCTTAGAGCAGCTGTTCCCGTCCTGGGAGCTGGGAAGTCCCATGAGGAGCTGCAAGATGCACAATAATCCACCACCACCACCCCCCCCACCCCCAAACCCCATACTTTTCTAAAATCTCTGTTTATTGTTTTATTTCTTTTCCCTTTGGGACTTTAAACACGCTTAAACCGAAGCAGGTCCTGGAAGGAACGCTATGTTTTGGTTTGCTGAGCTGTTCACAGCCCATAAAAACACATAGGTTGTGATGAAAAGTTGAGAGCCAACAGGCTGGAGCCAAGAGCCTACACGCACCCCCCAGCATACCTTTTGTAGCATTTCGGGGGCGTTTCGTACTGTACAATCTACGACAATACTGCTTTTTCCATTTCATTCATCCATCAACTCACTGTGACCCGAGCAAATGGCCTGGCTCTTTGTATATTTTTTTTTTTCCCTGCATGTGGGCTCGTAATGAAAACTGTGTGGACGCCGCTGGTCTCAGTCAAATCTGCTTCATTTGGGAAGGCAAAAACGTAGCAGCACATAGCGGAAGGGAAAATCCGTCCGTACTCTCCGCCGCCTGTGTTTCAGAAGTGCTCAGTTACACGACGAAATCAACAGAACAGCAAAATAAAGCTGGACATCGGCTAAACAAAGACCGGCCCATAAAAGAACAACTAATTGTTAAAGGAAGGTTTGAAGAAATGTTATGATTCAACCCTAATTTTTTGATGTCAAAATTTAATTAAACCCTCAAACACAACATTCTAGAATTTAATTTACTACAGAACGGAGCCCAATCTGTGACCCGTTTTCATTTATTTCAGCCCCCTTTTTTTTTTTTTTTTTTTTAAATAGTTACTCACCTTGTCCTAAATATTATTCCTTGGTATTTTATGGTATCATTTTACTGCCAAAATTTCAGATCCGAGGCAGTATTAGAAGAACAGTGATGAGGTAAATAAACCATTCATCTAGTCGATCAAAACATTTTTTTTACTAAACAAACTTCACTATTATTCTTTTTTTTTTAATATAAGCAAAACAAAAGGCATGTGTCTGCAGTTTCATCAGATGTCATGGAAATGTGTTTTTACTACTCAGCCTTGAAGGGAAGAATAATCAGAACGATAATCACCAGATAAATTGATAGTTTTAAACAAAAGCCGGAGCCTCACTGGTCTGTCCTTGAGTAGTAGCTCTATTTTCGCATCTGCTGCTCTGTCTGGCAACATCTGATCACCTGACAAAGAGTATCGGCACAGCACCGTTCCTGCCACTGGCAGGCCAATTAAACAGTTGTCTCCCACATTACTGCTACACAATATGCTCAAAAAATGTTTAAGAAACCGCAGCCTAAATTAAAGAGGGATGATGGTATGGGTGGGGAAAGTCAAAACTACTCAGAAAGTAATCAATAAGACGGGGTGGGAATATGGTAAATTTGTCTAGGATGTGCAATTAAGTTGAGAGTGAAAAATATTCAAGCTCCACACGCATCCTGGGGGGGGGGTACAGTTGCTGCATACAGTATAGCATGGCCATAATGAGAAGGGCTGGGTTGGAGCCGAGACGGGAGACAGAGAAACAGGAAACGAAGAGCATGAACATCCGCCCACGCGTTGCCCATGCACGCATACCCCCCCCCCCTCCACAGCCCACACCCCACCCAGTACTCACTCACACACCGAGAGGTGTGTCTGTCGCCGTGAGTGGTTGCAGCTCAGGCTGTCATGGCATGAATTAGGGTTTCTATGGTAATGGCAGGTAATTTACTATTCTGATATCCAACTCGCACCGTATTTTCACACGTTGATAACCGACACGATCCCCGCTTCTCGAGACTCGATCGCTGCCGTTGAAAGCTGCACACATCTGTTCAGAGTGGGACCGATACATCCGGCTACTGACCCACCTTTATCTTAAGGGGCTTCTGGGTCTATTGACAGAAAATAGAAATATGCCCTTTCATTTCTTTTCTTTCGGTCTTTTAACCTGACAATATTTCATATTCGAGCCAGGAATACAAAAATATTAATTTCCCATAAATGTCAGTATTTGTATTGAGGATGAGATGGATTCTGTCTCATAAAAAAAAAAAAAAAAAAAAAAGTAGTAGTAACTCCCATCTGTCTGGCACTTGTGTTGGAGAAATCACTGCAGCTTCTTCGAATGTGATAAATCAGCAGACCCACGCAACATTTAGACATTAAAAAAAAAAAAAAAACCCTACAACATCCATTTTAGACCAGTTTAAAGTCCAACCATGTGTGGTCCTAAAAAAAAAAAAAAAAAAAAACAGCACTCTGCAGATTGCTGGTAGCAAACTCTCCGACCGACATGTGTGCTGTTGGTGCTTTTAAGAAATGCGATGATGGGTACACTTTGTTGAATGGCTATAATAGCCGTCATTCATCGACCAACTGGCTTTCCAGGGCCTGGCAGGATGGCAGCAGAGACGCCTCAGATCTCCGCTCCGCGCGTACACCCACCAGACCTGCGAGGGAGACAACTGCCAGCGTGGGAAATTAACACCACCCAGCAGCTAAACAAAGTGTGGGCACTTGTCAAAGTTTGTGAGTTAGTCAGTTTGTGTATTAGTAAACAGTGCAACGCCTTTTAAGCACATGATGAATCATTACTGGCAGCCAGGAGAAAATCCTCAACCGGCCAAAAGAAATGTGGGCATTGACACCTAAGTTTGCCACTTTTTAAGTTAGTAAACACTACAACACATTTAGCACACTCTGTACACGAGCTGTCACACTCCAGCACCCTCAGTGATTAGTCAAAGTATTTATATAAGGGACAGACTCACAATCTTTTCAAATTATCTTTGAATGTTATTAATTGATGCAGCTGGTGTCCATACAAACTCACGCCTTTGCTGATGCTGCTGGTAATAGTTCTTGTGCAAATATAAGTTAGGAAATGCATGTGAAATTGCAGCGGACTTCATTTCCAGACAGAAGCGCAGTCGGGAAAACAGGAATTATTCTGAAAAGAATTGATTTGTTTCTGGTACATTCAAATCAAACTAAATGGGAACAGTCAGCACCGAAACACTATAAGGCGGGGAAAAAAAGATTCTGGCCTCATCTACTGCAACACAATGTCACCCAAGAAGCCTGCATACATGCATGGCGATGGCAGCACTCTGGAGAATTGTCCGTCCTCCACGAACACTAATTCACAAGCATGGTTGTGTTTTAATTTTCGGGAAGAGTGCAAACAGAAACTTGTCTGAAGGTTTCTGTCCGTTCTGAAGAGCATGCAGAATGTGATGCCTTGACAATATGCAATAGCAAAAAAAAAAAAAAAAAAAAAACCAACGCAACATGCACGTTGAATAAATAACACCCATGCCTAACAGAGCAACGATGAATGGAAAGGAAATTTTTGTGATACTAGCTGCGATTTCAGTACAAGTTCTTGTTGACAGTCACGTCCCATATTGATAACATCATAATACAAGTAACTATAATTGTTTTGACTGCGCAAATCATGACTTGTGACATTTTAATTCCATTATATACAAAACGAGTTAGTAGCCAATCTGAAGGAAAATCTAAAGTCTTACCATCTTCTGCTTAAGGATCTTACATTTTACCATCAACTCTTTTACCATTAAGTATCAGGGGCTCCCTTCACCTCCCCCGGACAGGCTGCAAAAACCGCAGACGAGCTGCTCCACCATGCCCACCAGTGATACGCCAAAACTTGGGATATAGTCTGTACCCGTTCCCCGACACTTTCCTGCGTGTCGAAGGGGGAAAGCAGTCGGAAAAAGCGCTTACGGGCACCGGACGAGTGGCTTGTGGCCTGCTCGGTAAAAACAAAGACATCAAGGCCCACGGAGCCAGCTTTTGTCCACTCCTCATTCAGGGGAAGTCATTGCTTTTCTAAGATGATCCTGTATTGTCTTGCAAAGTAGCAGCCATCTTTTTCAAGCGGCCTGCTTTGTTCTGACGTTGGCCTGAGGTGCTCCCAGGAGAGGCTCTGCTGAATGATCAGGCTCAATTCTTGGCCCAAAGTGTGATTGTTTACGGTTTAAATCATCACTGAAACCGTGGTACAATTTAACGTATTGCTTATTCAATACTGTGATTATGTCAACTTATGTGATCGGAAAAAAAAGAAAACAACTTTATAGAACTGGCAAGATTAGCAGGACGCGATGTGATTCATTAAACAACTTTTTTTCTGAGGTCATAAAGTTTGGAGGCCAGACCATACCATCCTCAATCGACCAGGCAGACAGGCGGGGATAATCATCCATTTTCGCTTTAGATTACGTCTCTAAAACACAATGAGCTTACCTATTATATTATACGAGTCTGACAGTGAAGAGAAACCAAAGGAAACAACATTTGGCCGGTTAAGTGTTAACTTTCTGTCCTGGCCTGGATATAATCCTGCTGTCAACCAGGTAGGCCTCGATTCATTTAACTAAATGAAATGAAGGCTGTGACGCTCACTGCGGGCCATTTCTGATGCTTGTATTGAAGCCGAGGAAAGAATATTACAAGTATGAGTTGCTTTCCCTCCTTTTTTCTTAGACAGACACACATCAACAAAGATCAGCAATTAGGCTCTTTCGCAACTCAAAGGGAATTAATGAGCCACCCTGGAAACTGAACATCAACATCAACATTAAAGCTATATTGGTCTGCGTTGTACTTGATGACATCTTACATTTGAAGTGACTTTTCACAAAGATCTGCCTCTCAAAAGAAAGCCCCCCACTGTATCTAAAGTGTGGCACAGCTGCAGCAACTTTAATGTGACTATTTTTACACTGTACCTACAGGATGTGAATCAGAGCAGCATGGGCACACAATGAGTGGGAGGGGAAATCAGGAATCTTAATTAGGCATTAAGAGGACTTGCCTTTACAAAAAAAAAAAAAAAAAAAATGGAAGAGATGCCCCTTGTGTTTGTTTGGATGCATCTCCCTTCTGCATGCTTTTGCAAAATGTGCAAGTCCGATCCTGCAGTTCACTTCTTTGCAGGTTAAATGTAGCGCCTTTAACTTTGTGATCACTTAAAAAAAAAAAAAAGGAAAAAAGGAAAGCCTGCTTTCCCCATGAGACTGAAGCGGTTTCTGCAGGTCACTTTGGAGTCGAAACTGGGTTGCAAAACTTTTACAATATGTTCAACGCGTTCAACTTAAATCTATACGGGCGCAATGCACGGCGGCTCTAGGTGCACCCGTACGCTGAAGTAGTTGTGTGTAAGTTCCTGGGAAAACGCAAAAATAAAGAAGCGAGGAAAGAGCAGCTTTGTAAGAGAGCGACTACTCTTCGTCACCATCCTCCTCATCCTCCTCTTCATCATCATCACCATCATCATCATCTGTGAAGCACAAGGCTCTTTAGCTTTAGGAAAATAAAAAAGGAAAGAGCGACCACGCTCTGTAAATACAGAGAAGATCGGCGGTGAATAACGGCGAGCCCTTAATATTTTTTTGTTTTGTTTTTTTTTTTTAAAGAAAAGAAAACACACGGGAAGGTCCCGACAATGTTAGCCCGTCCGCCTTACCTCCAACCCGGTACATGTTCGCTGCCATGACTGCCCCCGGTCCCTGGCTTCCTCTCCAGGTAGAGGGCTGGCTCTCTTCTCCGTGGCGCTGCCGGAGCTGTGTGTTAGCACTGCCGCCGCTGTGTGTTGGAAAATGGTGGATTGATCAATACGAAACAGACTGGCCGAGGGATCTTAAAGAGACAGTGCGCTTCTTTCTGAAAAAAGCTCCACGCGCTCGGACGGAAACGAGTCGTGAGAGAGAAATTAGCCCCGCAATAACTCGGCTAATTTGGTTAGCTAACGTTTTCAAAAACCCGACAACGTCATTATTTACCAACGTCCGCGAGGAGAAGCCGCGCTTCGCGTGACGTCACTGGCGCGAGCAAAACCAACCGTTACCGTGGTTACTGAGTTATAACATGTTTTGTCAATATTTACATGGTAGAAAACAGTTTGAAACAACAGAAAGTCTGCGTTTTGTTGTGTTTTAGGAGGTGGCTTTTAGATGGAAAGTTTGAGGAATAACTCACTGTCCATTCTCGAAGTGAAAACTGTGAAAGAAACTGTCAAAATGGACCAAAACAGATTTTATAGTCGACTAACCGAGAAAGTGAGGATGTTTAGTTATTTCAATAATATAAGCACAACAAGACTGACTGTTTTTACTTGCAATTATTATCTGAAACAAAATTAAAGTTATTGACGAGGGAAGCTCACACATAGATGTTTAGAATAGAATAGAAGAAGAAAAACTATGTTAATCCCAGAGGGAAATTATTTTGTGGAGCGCCACACAGGATAAAGAGAAAATAAAGTTAAATATCAATACATCCATCCATCCTTCCTTCCTTCCTTCCATCCATCCATCTATCCTTCCATCCACCGGTCCATCTTTTTGGGTCCCAGTGGCAGCATGAAAAGCAAAGAAGTTCAGATATCCCTCTCCCCTGAAATTTGCTCCAGTTCTTATTATGGGGACCCAAAATTGATTTCAGACCAGATATGCTCTTTACAGCCAGCCCTGAGTCAAGTCCCTGTTAGACATGCCTTTCAGATCAGATGCCTAAACCAGCACAACCCAACCTATTGAGTATATAAACATGTAGACAAAGTAAGTACATTGTTGTGCTCAAACATATAATCAATCCTTAAACAATGCACCAAACAGCAATGGGATAACATCCATGTTTCCACCTTTGGTTCTGCTATAACCAACCTATTTTCACAAGGTGCAAGAGCCATCCTGCAGGATACACCCTGGATAGGTCATCAGGCCATCACAAAGCAAACACAGGCAACCTAATTCCTACATGTAAAGCAACTTAGACATACTTACTAAGTTATGGCTATGCTATTGTTTCCATGGCCACGCACCAAATCAGTATAAGCAAAATGAGTTCATATTTCCTATGAACTCAGGAAATGTTTAATTTTTAACATGCAATACGTTATCTTCATCCTAATGTGGGTGAATATTGGATGGGGGAGCTTATTTTCAGTTTTATTTTATAAGGTTATCTCACTGAGGCCAAGGTCTCATTTTCAAAAGAGACTTGCAAAACAGAAAAATACAACTACCAACAGACATAATGACCATGTTTTAAATCAAATCATTATTCACTGAAGACAGGGTGAAAGAACCAGAACCAGAACCAGAAATACAATTATGTGTTTCAAGGCTTGCCATCTCTCACGATATTAGCTTTAGCAGGCATCTCTGAGGCACCTTGATCAGGTGTCTCAGAAATCCGGTTTCAATTGGGACATCTACAAAGTTGCATTTCTGAAAACTATGTTCCTAGTCCATTCTGAAAACACAATGATTCACACAACACATCACCAGGGTAATCCACCCTAATTGAGATTTTTCCTCAAAATATAAAGACATGTGTGTTCATATATGTGAAGGAGGGGAAAAAAGGCATTGAAAAACCTTGCCTTTTATCTATTGCGGACTGTGTCATCTCCCAATACAGATGGAAAAGAATCAGTAAATACATGTGGACTGTTTTCAAACTACTACTGAAATGAACTACTTACC